>NC_143028.1:46809545-46965454 GCF_057628025.1 Oncorhynchus mykiss
ATAGGTCCACAGACGATGCAATCTCAACCACACTGCACACTGCCCTAACCCATCTGGACAAGAGGAATACCTATGTGAGAATGCTGTTCATCGACTACAGCTCGGCATTCAACACCATAGTACCCTCCAAGCTCGTCATCAAGCTCGAGACCCTGGGTCTCGACCCCGCCCTGTGCAACTGGGTACTGGACTTCCTGACGGGCCGCCACCAGGTGGTGAGGGTAGGCAACAACATCTCCTCCCCGCTGATCCTCAACACTGGGGCCCCACAAGGGTGCGTTCTGAGCCCTCTCCTGTACTCCCTGTTCACCCACGACTGCGTGGCCACGCACGCCTCCAACTCAATCATCAAGTTTGCGGACGACACAACAGTGGTAGGCTTGATTACCAACAACGACGAGACGGCCTACAGGGAGGAGGTGAGGGCCCTCGGAGTGTGGTGTCAGGAAAATAACCTCACACTCAACGTCAACAAAACTAAGGAGATGATTGTGGACTTCAGGAAACAGCAGAGGGAACACCCCCCTATCCACATCGATGGAACAGTAGTGGAGAGGGTAGCAAGTTTTAAGTTCCTCGGCATACACATCACAGACAAACTGAATTGGTCCACTCACACAGACAGCATCGTGAAGAAGGCGCAGCAGCGCCTCTTCAACCTCAGGAGGCTGAAGAAATTCGGCTTGTCACCAAAAGCACTCACAAACTTCTACAGATGCACAATCGAGAGCATCCTGGCGGGCTGTATCACCGCCTGGTATGGCAACTGCACCGCCCTCAACCGTAAGGCTCTCCAGAGGGTAGTGAGGTCTGCACAACGCATCACCGGGGGCAAACTACCTGCCCTCCAGGACACCTACACCACCCGATGTCACAGGAAGGCCATAAAGATCATCAAGGACATCAACCACCCGAGCCACTGCCTGTTCACCCCGCTATCATCCAGAAGGCGAGGTCAGTACAGGTGCATCAAAGCTGGGACCGAGAGACTGAAAAACAGCTTCTATCTCAAGGCCATCAGACTGTTAAACAGCCACCACTAACACTGAGTGGCTGCTGCCAACACACTGACACTGACTCAACTCCAGCCACTTTAATAATGGGAATTGATGGGAAATGATGTAAATATATCACTAGCCACTTTAAACAATGCTACCTTATATAATGTTACTTACCCTACATTATTCATCTCATATGCATACGTATATACTGTACTCTATATCATCGACTGTATCCTTATGTAATACATGTATCACTAGCCACTTTAAACTATGCCACTTTGTTTACATACTCATCTCATTTGTACATACTGTACTCGATACCATCTACTGTATCTTGCCTATGCTGCTCTGTACCATCACTCATTCATATATCCTTATGTACATATTCTTTATCCCCTTACACTGTGTACAAGACAGTAGTTTTGGAATTGTTAGTTAGATTACTTGTTATTACTGCATTGTCGGAACTAGAAGCACAAGCATTTCGCTACACTCGCATTAACATCTGCTAACCATGTGTATGTGACAAATAAAATTTGATTTGATTTGATTTATGTAAACTTCCAACTTCAATTGTACTTTTTAACTATGATGATATTTGAGGATCTCACCTGCAGAGGCATGTAGTTCCGTCACGACTTCTTCCGAAGTCCTTGCCTCTCCTTGTTCGGGCGGTGCTCGGCGGTCAACGTCACCGGTCTTCTAGCCATCATTGATCCATTTTTTCATTTTCCAATGGTTTTGTCTTGTCTTCCCACACACCTGGTTTCAATCCCATTCATTACCTGTTGTGTATTTAACCCTCTGTTTCCCCTCATGTCTTTGTCAGAGATTGTTTTATGTCAGTGTTATTTTATGGTTGTATAGGTGCGCGACGGGTCCTCGTACCCATGTTTATTTATGTATATACATATTAGTGTTTGGAGCATGTTAAGTGGGCATTTATTAAAAGACTCCATTTACACTCCGTTTGACTCTCCTGCGCCAGACTTCCCTGCCACCTATACATACGACTCTAACAAGTTCGTCTCAGGTGGGAGTGGATTCTCTGGTTTTGAGGCATCAGGAGTCTACGCCTTGCTCTGTCAGAAGCTGGGTAATGTCCAGATGCAGGCACTCCTGTCTGCGCCTGAGAGGAAAAACAACACATTTCAGATTGTTAACTACACGCATACTGTGTGTGTGTGTGTGTGTGTGTGTGTGTGTGTGTGTGTATTTAGCTGTGAGCCTCACAGATTTACACACCTGGACAGACAACTCAGGTTTCTGCTGGTGCTGGATCCATGTTTGTGTAAAGGACATCATGCTGCTTTGCTTAGCAAGTACCACTTTCTCACGATTCGGCCCGTACCTAGTGTGAACTTGGGACTTCTGCCTTGCTAGCACACGTGACCAGCCTCCTGAAGTTTCACACATCCATGTACTACACTTGTCCCTATTAACCAGGTTGTGCAGGTCAGACGGAGTCCAGAAGGTGGGTACTATGCAACAGAATACAGACTAAAGGAATTGTTATATACCATTACATATTTACACATACACAAATGTAAAGTAGCTCATGTATTTCAGTGTTATGTTCATTATCCAACAGAGGCCCTGGGAAACAGTCTACACAGCAGGTTAGGAGAATTAGGATAAGGTTAGGAAAAAAGTTAGGGTTAAAATGCCAAACATTTGAACTTTTGAGGTTAATATGACAAAAGCTTGATCCTTTCTAGCATGACCGGAAACAAGCGAATGTATGGCGTGCTCCAAGTACATAAATCTCTATATTTTTGTGTGTTTTCAGAAATGGTGCATGCAGATGTTTAGTGTTACACTAAAACGGCTATAAACGGCTATAAATGAGGCCCAGGGTACTTTCTGACATGGGGGGAGTTTGCTCCTCTGTTCTTGCAGTGGGGGTAACTTGTGTTCTGCAAGTTTGCTTGGGGTATATGGCAAAAATAGCCTACACCAAACCCATGGGGATGGTTTTGGTGCACTTGCTTTTCTTCCATCTTCAGACATATTTGTAGATATCTGCCTTACAAAATAAGCATCCAAAGATAGTAGGGAGCTAGCTAAGCATTCCAGCACGCACTGGAGGGTGTAGAGAAAGAAGTGCTATCTGGTTAGTAGAGACCCTACTGAGTATTCCCACCCCACTTTAGCTGAGACAGGTACACACGTTTTTTACAAGCCAATATGTATCTGCCTCATGCGGAGGTGTTCCGCTAGTCCTGAGGCATGGTCCTAGGGCTCAGGTCCACAGAGAGAAAGAAAGAAATAAAGAGGGAAAGATAGAAAAAGAGAAAGAGAGAGAATTAGACAGAGCATGCTTAAATTCACACGACACCGGATGTGACAGGAGAAATACTCCAGATATAACAGAGTGACCCTAGACCCCTGACACTGCAGCATAAGTACTGGAGGCTGAGACAGTAGGGGTCGGGAGACACTGTGTCCCCACACCCGGACAGGGCCAACCAGGCAGGATAACCCCACCCACTTTGCCAATGCAAAGCACCACAAACGATTATGTTAGGTCACCACCAAGCCAAAGAAAAACAGCCATTTTTTCCAGCTAAAGAGAGGAGTCACAAAAAGCAGAAATATAGATACAATTAATCACTAACCTTTGATGATCATCATCAGATGACACTAATAGGACTTCATGTTACACAATACATGTACGTTTTGTTTGATAAAGTTCATATTTATATAAAAAAATCTGAGTTTACATTGGCGCGTTACGTTCAATAGATCTAAAACATGCGGTGATACTGCAGAGAGCCACATCAGAAATACTCATATTAAACATTGGATATACTTGGAACTTTCGATAAACTTCTCCTTATTAATGCAACCGCTGTGTCAGATTTCAAAAAAACTTTACGGAGAAAGCAAACCATGTAATAATCTGAGTACAGCCTTTAGACAACAAAGCAGCCAAAAAGATGCCCGCCGTATTGGGTAGTCAACATTACTCAGAAATAACATTTTAAATATTCACTTACCTTTGATGATCTTCATAACAATGCACTCCCAGGAATCCAAGGTCCACCATAAATGTCGTGATTTGTTCGATAATGTCCATCAGTTATGTCCAAATGTCTTATTTTGTTAGGGCGTTTGGTAAACAAATCCAAAAGCGTGTTTAGGTTGCGCCGAACGTCGGACGAAAAGTTCAAAAAGTTCCGTTACAGCCCGTAGAAACATGCCAACCTAAGTACGGAATCAATCTTTAGGATGTTTTTTAACATAACACTTAATTAACTTCTTAAGGTATAGGGGGCAGCATTTTCACTTTTGGATAAATAGCGTGCCCAATTTCAACTTCCTGCTACTCATGCCAAGAATATAAGATATGCATATTATTAGTGGATTTGGATAGAATCCACTCGGAAGTTTCTAAACCTGTTTGAATCATGTCCGTGAGTATAACAAAACCCCGAAGACTAACCGTTCAGATGTTTATTTTTTAGGTCTCTGTCTGTTCATTGAGTTCTCATTGGGAAACGATATTTCTTAGGAACTTGTTTGTTCCTACCGCTTCCACTGGATGTTACAAGTCTTTGGAATTTGGTTGAGGTTATTCATTTGTGCAATGAAGAAGTACGGCCATCTAGGAACTGCGTAACACTGTTGAGAGTTGCGCAAGACTTGAAAAGTAGCTTGGTTTGTTGTCTTCCTGTATTGAACACAGATAGACCCGTCTTCAATTTGATCGATTATTAACGTTTAAAAATACCTAAAGTTGTATTACAAAAGTAGTGTGAAATGTTTTGGCAAAGTTTACAGGCAACTTTTGAAATATTTTGTAGTGACGTTGCAGAATTTGGAAGCCGTTTTTTTCTGGATCAAACGCGCCAAATAAATGGACATTTTGGATATATATGGACGGAATTAATCAAACAAAAGGACCAATTGTGATGTTTATGGGACATATTGGAGTGCCAACAAAAGAAGCTTGTCAAAGGCAAGGCATGTTTTATATTTTATTTCTTCGTTTTGTGTAGCACCTGCAGGGTTGAAATATGCTACCCTCTTTGTTTACTGTTGTGCTATCATCAGATAATAACTTCTTATGCTTTCGCCGAAAAGCCTTTTTAAAATCTGACATGTTGGTTGGATTCACAACGAGTGTAGCTTACATGTGTGATTTAATGAAAGTTTGATTTTTATATCATTTTATTTGAATTTGCCGCGCTGCATTTTCCCTGGCTTTTGGCCAAGAGGGACGCAAGCATCCCCTATACCATAAGAAGTTAACGTCTCTTGGGTAGGGGGCAGTATTTTCACATCTGGATGAAAAGTGTGCCCAAAGTAAACTGCCTGTTACTCAGGCCCAGAAGCTAGGATATGCATATAATTGGTAGATTTGGATAGAAAACACTAAAGTTTCAAAAATTATGTCTGTGAGTATAACAGAACTGATATGGCAGGTGAAACCCCGAGGACAAACCACCTCCTCCCCCCTAAAACAAATTCAGCGTATCACTATTTTCAATGCATGTCACTTATTATAAGGCAAAGTCCTCCCATATTGCAGTTCCTAGGGCTTCCACAAGATGTGAGTCTTTAGAAAGAGTTTCAGGCTGGTTTTTGGAAAAAAAGATCCAGAAATGGTAGTTTTTCTAGGTGGCTCCCATTTTGGCTGTAGTGTTTCCAAGCACGTGAATGAATGCGTTCTTTGGTATTTTTCTCCAGGAAAGACAATAACGATTCTCCGTCTTACATTTACATATTAGGCTACCTAAGGTTTGATTATAAACGTTGTTTGACTTGTTTGGAAAAGTTTTAGTAACGCTTGGGATTCATTGTTTTTATGCATTTTGATGGGGGGGAAACTGGGTGGATTATTGAATGAAATGCGCCAGCTAAACTGAGTTTTTATGGATATAAAAGACATTAACCCCTCTGCGCACCGAACCCAACATACGGTGGTCGCTACATAAATAGTCATATTAAACATTCATGAAAATACAAGTGTCTCACATGGGTCGAAAGCCTAGGATCTTGCTAATCCAACTGCGTTGTCAGATTTTTAAAAGGATTTACTGCGAAAGAATACGATGCGATTATCTGAGAACAAAGGCCCATAAAAAAAACTATTTCAACCAGCACAGGCGTAACAAAATCAAATTGCAATAAAATAAATTGTTCACCTTTGACGATCGTCCTCTGTTTGCAATCCCAATGCTCATTGTTACACAATGAATGGTCTTTTGTTTGATAAAATCAATTTTTATAGCCAAACATTTTGTGAACCGCTTGTGTCGTGAATTCCGTCTCATTCCATTTTCGACGACACATTCAATGTAAATACACATACTAAACGTGACTTTATCCAGTCATGTTTGGTTTCATTGCAATCAACTGGTTTGTTTGTAACACAACCAAACGTGATGGGCCATTTCGCGGGACGTATTGACTGAAAGAAACCGATTTGAAGACAACAAGTAATGACATCATTGTGCACCAATGATATGACCGCTGTTTCGTTGATTGACTGTATTTTAACCCAATGATCACTGATCGTCTTGAAATATAGCTGGGTAGATAGCCAATGAGTTGAGGTAAACGGCAATATGTTATGTTTATGTGTTGGAAGACCAATCCATGTAGTAAACTCCGGCGTAAAGAGTGTCATTCGCCATTGAGGATTCATACCGGAAGGAGCCACGCATGTTATGCACAGCATTATTTTGGTAAAGCGCATCTTCAGCTGTTTATAAATCAATCAGTATGGCGACTAAGTCAGGGAAAGCTAAATCTAAGTCTAGATATACAGATGTACACACAATTTCAGAAGAAATTGATTGGGAAAGAGAGACAGAGATTGTTGGAGGACGATTAATTTAGTGATTCCCAAATGGAGGAATATTTTTTGAACGGAGAGGACATCGTTTTGGACTGGTAAATTCTTCTCATGCTAATGCCGTTGTTTGAAATTAATAACCTAAAATATTATTTGATTTTTTTAAATTTTAGTATCAATATATAAAAATGTAATGAAATGTAATGAAAGTACACGTTGGCTATACATTGTGGGTGGGGGTATGTTTGTATGTACTGTATGTGTATGACCCATAGCCTATGTTTGTGTGTGTATATATACATATTGTGGATTAGAGGGAGCATGGCTGAGATGCGTGTCTGCCGCTCCACCCCACCCCCACATGAAATAGCCTATTTGAGGCTGTTGGAGGGGGGGCAGGCCCACAACAATGGCCAAAGTGAAATGGAGACAGTAGATACAGCTGGTCTGTTGTAATATAATAAAGACAGTAGATCTAGCTGGTCGGTCATAATATAATAGAGACAGTAGATCTAGCTGAAATGTCATAATATAAAATAGACAGTAGATCTAGCTGGTCTGTCATAATATAAATGAGACAGTAGATCTAGCAGGTCTATAATAACATATTCAACCTTATGTTCCCTGTACTCTATTTGTATATCTGTTTATTATACCTGTTGATATAGGGATCATATGTGAAACTATTCTAACTGAACATTTTCTTTCACAGTGACACTGACTCCGAATGGGAGCCCCCAGTGCCAAGGTGTCCATCCCCCACTGAAGCTGGTTCATCCAGCTGGACACCTGTTGTCTCAGCGCTACTGGGGCATGGACTGCAAAAAAATTCCCCATTCCAAATGCAATAAAGGACTACAACAAGAGCATGGGAGGTGTGGACCTGTCAGATGCGCTGATAGGATATTACAATGTTCTCCATAAGATGATGAAATGGTACAAGACTTTCTTCTATCATTTCATCGACATTGCTGTGGTGAATGCATTCATCCTACACAAGGAAATGGCTAAGAGCTGTGGAAAGCCCCCCATCTCACAGCTAGCCTTCATAGAGCTGCTCATCAAGGAGCTTGTTGGCTACAGCACCACAGCACCATGTTTTGGCCCCTCTACCTCTGTCCCTTCTGCTCCGGCCACAAGTGGTGTTCCGTCTGCCCAAATGTATTTCTGCAGGCATGAATTTGCCTCAGGGCCAAAAGGGCACAGCATGGAGGCGTCACTGTGTTCTTTGCAAAATGAATTCCCCCATCACCTGCACCAAATGCTTGTTGACTCTCTGCTTTACAGCAGAAAGAGACTGCTATGGCACCTGGCATCAGCAGCACAATATTGTGTAGAGGATTGAGGGTCTTCCAGATATTGAAAGTGTTTTTTTGTAAATGTAAATATATATTTTTTTCATGTTTTTACTAAATTTTTGGGGGGGTGTGTTAGAATACCATTTTGGTATTTTGTATATAGTTATTTCATTCAAAATGTATAACTTCACCAATTTGGCCACTTGGGTACATTTGGGCTACTTGTGTGGGACACCTGGGTGACATTTGATAAATGTCATGTAGCACACTCATTTTGGAAGGTATCATTCTGAAACTTTGCACAAGTACTATTAGCCTCTTGTTTTTCACTGAAATTGTCCCCATCATCCTATCTGAATGTTTGTTTTGTCTTGTTCATTTTGAAGATGATACAACAATAAAAAGAAAAAACTGAAGGTTTTTTTTCATTGTATTATCTAAACCAGATCTATTGTGTTATATTCTCCTACATTCAATTCACATTTACACAAACTTCAGTGTTTTCTTTCAAATAAAACCAATCATATGCATATCCGTGGTTCTGGGCCTAAGCTACAGGCAGTTAGATTTGGGTACGTCTTCAGGCGGAAATTGAAAAAAGTAGGGGGGTAGCTGGGTAGCTGTAAGAGGTTTTCAGTCTACCCCCTACTTTTTCGAACATTCTGTTAAAAATCGCGCAACATTTCAGCGTCCTGCTACTCATGCCAGGAATATAGTATATGCATATGATTAGTATGTGTGGATAGAAAACACTCTGAAGTTTCTAAAACTGGTTAAATAATGTCTGTGACTATAACAGAACGTGAACAGCAAGCGAAATCCCAAGAAAAACCTGGTCACAAAAACCACAGAAAAGTATTAATCCGCCAGTCTCTGAATTGTTTATTGCAAGCAAAAATATATAGCAGGGAGCTTGCAGTTCCTAAAACTTCCACACGATGTCACCAAAAACGTAATTTTCATTGACAAAAATGACCTCGCCTCACCTCGCACAAAGTCAAACTTATATCTAACCTAGTGCAAGGGAACAGACAATGTATTCAAACCTATCCTTTGAATCAGGACACTGGTTCCTGTATCTGTCTCCTGAGAAAAAGGCAGAAAACACTCCAAAACAAACGATTCAGATGCAACAGTGTCTCGCAGAATCTTTACTGGCACATCACTTCCCAATAGTGAAACATAACCCTCTGTAACAGTGAATAATCATATTAAAAGGTTTGGACAATTGAGCTTGAGCAGCAGGATTAACATGAGGAACAGACTCAACTAATGCAACAGGTTTTAAATTTGTGCTGGCCAATCTGCTGACCTTTTTACCAAGGACAGGACATTTGTTCTTCCACTGGCCTTTACCTTGACAATAATTACAGATTTTACTTACATCATTCTGTCCACATGTACCATGCTCGGATCTAGATGGAAATGTGCCATTACCAGAAACAATGGAATTTGCTGACCGAAATCCACTTGAACTGTTCCTCTGCCCCCATCTCGCATAAAGGACCCTCAAACTGCCTTTGTGGTTCAGTATGTACAATCTGCCAAAACAGCAGCTTCAGATGAAGTCCATACTTTGTTATTTTATATACAGTGGGGCAAAAAAGTATTTATTCAGCCACCAATTGTGCAAGTTCTCCCACTTAAAAATATGAGAGACAAAATGACAGACAAAATGAGAGAAAAAAATGACAGACAAAATGAGAGAAAAAAATCCAGAAAATCACATTGTAGGATTTTTATTACATTTATTTGCAAATTATGGTGGAAAATAAGTATTTGGTCAATAATAGTTTCTCAATACTTTGTTATATACCCTTTGTTGGCAATGACAGAGCTCAAACGTTTTCTGTAAGTCTTCACAAGGTTTTTGGGGCTGTTGCTGGGCAACACGGACTTTCAACTCCCTCCAAAGATTTTCTATGGGGTTGAGATCTGGAGACTGGCTAGGCCACTCCAGGACATTGAAATGCTTCTTACGAAGCCACTCCTTCGTTGCCCGTGCGATGTGTTTGGGATCATTGTCATGCTGAAAGATCGAGCCATGTTTCATCTTCAATGCCCTTGCTGATGGAAGGAGGATTTCACTCAAAATAGAGAGGGAATTTTGGTTTGCAATAAGATGGAGCAGGAAATGCAAGTCTTTTGTAAAATAACTAAGATCCTTGTGGTTGACAATATTGTAGACCTATTGCTGGACAAGTTGTATACTGATAAGTTCAGTGAACATTACCATGCATTCACTATGTTTGATGGTGTTGATAACAAAGTTGTTGTCAAAGCTGATGATCTGAAATTTTATAAGCCTTTTGTCCTTCAAAGTGCTTATATTGCTGATGAGAGCCTTTATGTTCCTTTGTTTGCCATGATTGAGTAATAGTCAGATTATTGGCAACATTGTCAAGAAAATTGTTTACCTAGTTTTAGGAGGACTTCCACTTGTGTGAAATAGCAACTCTGCAAATATTCTTGTTCCCATATAACAGATGTACCGAGGTACCTGTGATGCACTGATTTCATTTTGAAACACCCCCATGTGTCATTTGAACAACTCTATTTTAACACTCCAAGTGTTTCAGTATGAACACTACAGAAAGTGTTAAATTAACACTGAGTTGCCCTACATGAACACTGGAAGAGTGTTAAAATGAACACGCCTGGTGTTAAATTAACACTTTCAAATGTGCTGTGTTAGCTACAAACATGAAGAGGATGCAAGTAGTTCAAAGAAAAACAAAGAAAGTATGGATAAATGTCACACAGACATATGATTGTCTTACTCCCCAGACTGTATGAGTGATTCTCAGATGTAATGAAGGCTTTGCTTTGCTTCTCTCAAACAATGAGGCTTTAGGTTCATACGACCCCACTGTTGCAGGAGCACTTTCTAGGACATCAAGAGAAATACGAGAGAGACAGAGGGGACTCAACTCTCCGTCTCTCATTCCTTCTCTTTATTACACTCTGTCTCTCTCTCCCTCTTAATCTCTCTCTCTGCACAGCCTATCTGTTGTTTTTGAGCTACTGTAAACTGTCTTCTTCCTGTGATATATTTTGAGCTATACACACTCGTAATCTGTTTCACTGTGATGTTAGGCTATGTGTTTCGCTAACAATCTGTTCCTTCACGATTACGTTTTGGAGGTGCTACGCACACATTATATCTGTTTTGTGCTGATGTTCTCTGAGATAACATTGTGCACAGCTCCACTGACCTCAACTCGTTTGGTGACCGACAGGTCCATCTGTATTTTATTCCACTAGTCATGCACATGCATCTGACTACATCACTGATTCTGCCCCCGCCTCTCCCTCCTCTGTGGCAGGGCACGTCATCAAGGTTTTAGCTCTGATAATTACACATTGCTCATTGGATTTGATTAATACCCCGTGGCCGCTGACTGCCCCCATGAAATCAGGCCTGGCCCTAAAATGAGTCACCCTCCTCCGTTCATTCAGTTCACCCTACCAGGGCACCAACGGCCATCTTTCACAGGCTTGCTGAAACGCTACCGATAAGCTGGCTAAAGAAGTTATCACAACCAGTCAAATCACAATCCAGGGTAAAACAACTCCACACACTTGCTCTGATATGGGTATTACATTGGGATTTCTTCTGCTTGTGGGTTTTTGTAAATAACAAGCAGCTATCTGGAATTATTTCAGATTTCTTACAGATGTTCAGTACTGTTTAAGAAATGAGCTCTAACATTACACTGTCTCTCACGCCTTGTTTGGTGGTTCTGTTAGCCAAGCACGAACACACACACACACACACTGACAGTTCTTAAAGGATCGCTCTGCCCATATCAGCACTCGCTATCTTAATAACCTAACGCTTCTTATTTTCCCAATGACACCCACTCCCATTATTTTCCTGTAAATGTGTATGCAGGGGAGATGAAAGATAACAGATGAAAACAATCTCCAGTTGTTGTTGTTATTGGTATGAAATACTATTTATATATTAATAATGGAACAGGAGGCGGGGATAATGATGTTTGAGTAAGTTTAGTCTCTATCTTTTCTTCTTGGAAACTATGATGTGTTTGTACTGATGAATCAGACGTCAGAAAACCCATTAGCAAAATATTTGTTTTTGAAGTGATTTTCCCTATTCTCTAGTGTATTTTATCCAGCAGTATTTGTAATTTATTTTGAGTACTGTGATTTTCCCATTGTAATTTCATACTGCATCATTGCTCTGCAGAGCATTACTAAGGATACAGGTCTCTTTCCAGTTACTGTAGAGAGTTAAACCCAGCCTTAAACCCAGTGTTAAAAAAATTGTATTACAACAGTAATAGTGGTAGTAGTATAGTGTTAAAAGCCACAATATACTGCAGTCGCAATCACATCACACTCTGTATTTCTAGAAATAGATAAGGTAAATATAGCCCATGACATCAATCCTTTATTGTTAGCGGCAACAATATGTCTCTGAGGTGGCTTGCTATGTGGAATGAATTGAGTGCACTGTGGGGCAGGCAGAAATGTTCTGGAAGCTGGACCACAGTGTCACCAGGTTAAATCTCAGAGGCAACCTTTCTCCCTTTGCCCTTGACCAAGGTCTCCTACCAGGGAGGATACTTGGGAACGAGGCTAAACAGTGGAGTTTGAAATGCCAGGCGAAGCCTCTTCCAACCACTTGCAGAGGGATTTTGGTACTTGCTCAAAGAGGTTAATAAATCCTCTTTGTGCTAGGGGGCAGTATTTTGACGTCCGGATGAAAAACTTGCTCAAAGTAAACTGCCTGTTACTCAGACCTAGAAGCTAGGATATGCATATACTTGATAGATTTGGATAGAAAACAAAGTTTCTAGAACTGTTAAAATAATGTCTGTGAGTATAACAGAACTGATATGGCAGGCAAAACCCCGAGGACAAACCACCCCCCCCAACAACAAAAAAATTCAGTCTACAACTGTTTCAAATGGCTGTCATGTTTAAATCCTCCAAGATTGCAGTTCCTAGGGCTTCCACTAGATGTCAACAGTCTTTAGAAAGAGTTTCAGGCTTGTTTTTGGAAAAATGAGCTAGAATTTGTTGTTTTTCTAAGTGGCTCCCATTTTGGCT
The DNA here is from genome assembly GCF_057628025.1 of Oncorhynchus mykiss. NCBI lineage: Eukaryota > Metazoa > Chordata > Actinopteri > Salmoniformes > Salmonidae > Oncorhynchus > Oncorhynchus mykiss. Next base: position 46,822,724 of record NC_143028.1, read on the forward strand.
GTAGTGTTTTCATGCGTGTGGATGAGAGTGCGTTCCTTGTTGTTTATCTCCGGTAAAGACAATAACGATTTTCCATCTAAAATGTTAACTTCAGGCATGTGTCTCCTTTCCTCTGTCTGTAAGCACAGGCTACCATTAACTTTTAAACACACTTTGAAATCTCCTCAAGACACTGTCATTAAAGGGCTGAGTTGTCTCAGTATGCCACTTACTGTAATTCAAAAAGCACGCCAACTTTAGTACAGCTATGATTCACAATTTCTTCCTCTCTTCCTCTTTTGTTCTCTTTCTCTATTTCTCTCTGCATTTTGTGTGTGCATGCATGCCAGTATGACTGTCTTCTTGTGCTCATTCCACGTCTACAATATCATTCATTCTATTGTCATTTGACTCTATTCACAAATGTTCAACATCTAAAGAAACTTGGTGCCATTGTGGTAGAGTTATATTTAAAAAAGTTATATTAAAAAAAGAGAGGATTTTCAATACTCTCTAATTGTTGTTTATTTAGTTAGTGGCTGATCTGTTGATCTTGATGTTGATGTTGTTATTTTGTTATAACTGAGGCGTGGGAGGTGGTGGTCCCTGTTGTGGTAGGCGGGCTGACAGGTCAAGTGCAGTCATATGCTGCATCTTAATTTTCCTGTTTTAAATCAGCAACAATAGGGAGAGTGATGTGCATATGCTGAAACAAAGGCACGATTGGCTACATTACGGTTGTGGCACAGCCCGGGAATGAACCCGGGTCTGTAGTAATGCTTCTAGCACTGTGATGTAGTGCCTTAGACCGCCGCACCACTCGGGAGGTCTTAACACACAATTTTAAATGTGTGTTAAATCTGAGATTTATTGAATTTTTGTGTTTTGTGTATTCACACTTATAACACACCTCACACGTTAAACTTTCACAGAACAACCTTGAAATAACCCTTCACGCACGGTTCTTTTAAAAATCCCAACAGGGAAAATGTATTTTAAATTTAAAAAAGTGTGAACCTTGTTCCAAATGAAGACATAGTCTGAAGATGTGGAGGGAGAACATCTGAAAAATTGCACATTGAGAGAGAAATTAATAGATTACCCGTCAAACTGTGACTCTCCATGAAAAATGTGCTCCCACTGATGTGTTGATCTTCCCTGAATAAGTGCTACTTTTAAACAAATCTAGCTGCTATGGAAAGAAACGTTTGTGTCAGGTTCAGGATCAATGTCAATACCCAGTCAGAAAACACATGTCCTCAGTTTGTGTTTACTAATCGACATAATTTCAAAGAGCATGTTGATGTGAGGGTTGTGCTCATGTGATTACTATCAGGGATAGGAAAAAACAGATAACTCTTATGAGATAACTCTCTTCATGTCCAAAGATATGAAGCAAACACTGGAGCAAACAAATAAAGCTCAGCACTTAAACCTAAAAGTTCCTATAGATGTCCAGCACTCGCTGGACAAAACCAACTCTTCTTCAACCTATTACAGTCCAAATATTGACTGTGAAACTCTGTAAACGTCACTCTTTTAGGGCTATCCAAACAAAGATAGAAAATGACCTTGAGAGCTGTTGTACTGTGTATGCTAGGAGTTAGGAAGCAAGTACAGGGAGTGAATTTATTAAATAACGGAACATTGTACGAAACAAGGGTAGAGTACAGCAATGAAACACAGAAACAGAGTCAACGATGCCTGGGGAAAGAACCAAAGAGAGTGACAGATTTGGGGAGGTAATCAGGAAGGCGATGGAGTCCAGGTGAGTCTCATGAGGTGCGCGTAACGAAGGTGGCAGGTGTGCATAATAATGAGTAAACTGGCGCTGGAAAGGGTGAGCGGGGGTAGACTTTATAGCTGTCTCCACTCCAGTAAAATGTCACGATATGTTAACATCAGTATATTTTGTGCATTTCATCACCATGCAATATAAACGTTCTCAATATAATTTTTTTTTAATAGAAATTCTGTAAAGATGCACCGACGCAGAAGGGCGACATCTTACGAGTTCCAAACCAACTTTGCAATACAATGACTTTTATCGTGTTTTACAAATCTTTCATTGACAGAAGTTTAACTTTTTGTGTTATTTGTTGGTTTGGCAATGCCACTGTCAGCCAGATAAATATGCTGAGAAGGATTATCCCCACAGCATGGAAGGTACTTGGAGTCAAACAGACAGGCCTGGATGAGATCTTTAAGGTCAAGGCCCTCCGCAAGGCTCACAAAATAACTTTAGACCCAAGCCACCCCCTGTACCCGGACTTTGAACTACTCCCCTTCGGGTGCAGGTACAGGGCACACCTCGGTAGGAAGAATATATACCTCCTAAATAACTTCCTGACTGAGGTCTTAAGATGCTGCTCAATATATCCACATAATTTTCCTGCCTCATGATGCCATCTATTTTGTGAAGTGCACCAGTCCCTCCTGCAAGAAAGCACAACCACAACATGATGCTGCTAACCCCGTGCTTCACGATTAGTTTGGTGTTCTTCTGCTTGCAAGTTTCCCCCTTTTTCCTCCAAACATAACAATGGTTATTATGGCCAAACAGTTCCATTTTTGTTCCATTAGACCAGAGGACATTTCTCCAAAAAGTATGACCTTTGTCCTCATTTGCAGTTTCAAAGAGTAGTTTGGCTTTTTTTATGGCGGTTTTGGAGCAGTGGCTTCTTCCTTTCTGAGCTGCCTTTCAGGTTATGTGGATATAGGACTCATTTTACTGTGGATATAGATACTTTTGTACCTGTTTCCTCCAGCATCTTCACAAGGTCCTTTGCTGTTGTTCTGGGATTGTTCTGGGACTTTGGGACAACAAAGTCAAGGTATTGGAGTGGCTATCATAAAGCCCTTTGTATTTAATTTATTTTACCTTTATTTAACCAGGCAAGTCAGTTAAGAACATATTCTTATTTTCAATGACGGCCTAGGAACAGTGAGTTAACTGCCTGTTCAGGGGCAGAATGACAGATTTGTACCTTGTCAACTCAGGGATTTGAACTTGCAACCTTCCGGTGACCTCAATCCTATAGAACATTTGTGGGCGGAACTGAAAAAGCGTGTGCGAGCAAGGAGGCCTACAAACCTGACTTAGTTACACCAGCACTGTCAGGAGGAATCGGACAAAATTCACCCAGCTTATTGTGGGAAACTTGTGGAAGGCTACCTGACACGTTTGACCCAAGTTAAACAATTTGAAGGCAATGCTACCGAATACTAATTGAGTGTATGTAAACTTCTGACACACTGGGAATGTGGTGATAGAAATAAAAGCTGAAATAAATCATTCTCTCTACTATTATTCTGACATTTCACATTCTTAAAATAAAGTGGTGATCCTAACTGACCTAAAACAGGGAATTTTTACTAGGATTAAATGTCAGGAATTGTGAAAAACTGAGTTTAAATGTATTTGGCTAATGTGTATGTAAACTTGCGACTTCAACTGTATATGGTTTCCAGTTTGCCCAGCGAAGTTCCTTGAAGGCCGTCTTGGTTTCCGCTTGTGGGAGGATATACACGGCTGTGACAATAATCGAGGAGAGTTCTCTTCGCACCACGATATGGAGTCAGCAGGTACACCCAGTCCTCCGCTACCAGTGGAGGAGCGCGTACAGCAGCACGTGACGATGCTCTAAAATCTTGGCACAGCCATGGATCGCGTGCTGCACACCATGGAGCGATGGGAGAGAGGGGGTTTTCCCACACACCCATCCACTTCACCCCAACCCACACCGCTGTCCACTCCTCCGTCACCTGAACCCAGTGGGATTCGGCTCTCGCCCCCGAGGGCATATGATGGGATGGCTGCCGGGTGCCAGGGGTTCCTGCTCAAGTTGGAGCTCTACCTGGCAACCGTCCAGCCGGCTCCCTCGGGACCTGAGAGCGTGTCCACGCTCATCTCCTGTTTGTCGGGGAGAGCACTTGAGTGGGCCAATGCCGTATGGGGGAGAGAAGGCCCAGCGTTGGTCCACTATGAGGATTTCACCCGCCGTTTCCGGGCGGTATTCGATCATCCACCTGAGGGGAGAGCGGCGAGGAATGAAAGGGCCCTGAACAACCATTACCGGTGCAGTCTTGATCTGGCACCGTGGCATCAGAGCCAGATCAAGGCACCTGCGGTGGATGAATGGTTTCTGCGCTCAGAGGAGACATGGGACACTGCCCATGTGCACCTGCAACAGGCCATCAGGCGGCAGAAGGCAAAACCTACCCCTTCGCCTGCCCTGCCGGAAGCTGGGTCTGCGGTGTGTGGGGCCATTTAAAGTCCTGAGGAGACTGAACGAGGTTTGTTATAGGTTACAGCTCCACCCCGATTACCGTATTAACGCCTTGTCCCATGTGTCTCTCCTAAGGCCGGTGGTGGCTGGTCCGCTCCAGCTGTCTGAGGTGCGGGAGGTTCCTCCGCCCCCTCTGGACATCGAGGGGGCCCCGGCGTATGCTGGGTGAGCCATCATGGACTCAAGGCATCGGGCGAGGGGCCTTCAGTACCTCGTGGAGTGGGAGGAGTACGGTCCGGAGGAGAGATGCTGGGTGCCGGTGGAGGACATCCTGGACCCTTCCTTACTGCAGGAATTTCACCGTCTCCACCCGGATCGTCCTGCACCTCGTCCTCCGGGTCGTCCCTGAGGCCGGTGTCAAGGGGGGTTACTGTCACGACTTCCGCCAAAGTTTGTGCCTCTCCTTGTTCAGGAGGCGTTCGACGTCACCGGCTTTCTAACCGCCACTTTTTCCATTTGTTTTGTCTTGATTGTACACACCTGGTTTCCATTACGTTATACTGTATTCCTTATTTAACCCTCTGGTTCTCACATGGTTTTGTGCGTGTTTGTTCTTTGTTAAGTGGTCGTTCTTTTGTGTCGAGCTGGAATATTTTCCCTGTATGGAATTAGTTTGTGATTTATTCGAGTAAAGTATGTTTTTACTCAGTTCTGTGTCCTGCGCCTAACTCCGTCCTACCCGCTGCACACTGACACTATATTTATATAGTGCCTTCAGAAAGTATTGACATCCCTTGACTTTTTCCACATTTTGTTGTTTTACATCCTGAATTTAAAATGGATTACATTTATATTTTTTGTCACTGGCCTACACACAATACCCCATAATGTCAGTGGAATTAGTGGAATCGGATTAGTTGATTTGGCTATTTTAGCCCCCCAGTTGCTGGCAGGTGTATAAAATTGAGCAAACAGCCATGCAATCTCCATAAACAAACATTGTCAAAAAAAACCTGAAGACCTCAGTGACTTTCAATGTGGCACCTTTATAGGATAAAATTGCTGTCCTGCTAGAGCTGCCCCGGTCAAATGACTCAGCCGTGAAGTGGTAGGCCACACAAGCTCACAGAACGGGATCCTCGGTTGCAATACTCACTACCGATTTCCAAACTGTCTCTGGAAGCAATGTCAGCACAATAACTGTAAGTCGTGAGCTTCATGAGTTGGGTTTCCATGGTTGAGCAGCCGCACACAATCCTAAAATCACCATGCGCAATGCCAAGCGTAGGCTGTGGTGGTGTAAAGCTCACCACGATTGGACTCTGGAGCTGTGGAAACGCATTCTTTGAAGTGATGAATCACGTTTCACCATCTGGCAGTCCGACGGACAAATCTGTGTTTGGCAAATGCCAGGAGAACGCTACCTGACGCAATGCATAGTGCCAACTTTAAAGTTTGGTGGATGAGCAATAATGGCCTGGGGCTGTTTTTCATGTTTTCCTTAGTTCCAGTGAAGAGAAATCTTACGATGACATCATACAATGACATTCTAGACAATTCTGTGCTTCCAACTTTGTGGCAACAGTTTGGGGAAGGTCCTTTCCTGATTCAGCATGACAATGCCCCCGTGCACAAAGCGAGCTCGATACAGAAATGGTTTTTCGACATTAGTGTGGAAGAACTTGACTGGCCTGCACAGAGCCCTGACCTCTACCCCTTTGGGATGAATTGGAATTCCTCAGAAAAGCGAGCCAGGCCTAATCGCCTAAAATCAGTGTCCGTTTCGACTAATGCTCTTCAGCAATGTTCCAACATCTACTGGAAAGCATTTCCAAAAGAGTGGAGGCTGTTATATCAGCAAAAAACTTCATATTAATACAGTGCCTTGCGAAAGTATTCAGCCCCCTTGAACTTAGCGAACCTTTTGCCACATTTCAGGCTTCAAACATAAAGATATAAAACTGTATTTTTTTGTGAAGAATCAACAACAAGTGGGACACAATCATGAAGTAGAACGACATTTATTGGATATTTCAAACTTTTTTAACAAATCAAAAACTGAAAAATTGGGCGTGCAAAATTATTCAGCCCCTTTACTTTCAGTGCAGCAAACTCTCTCCAGAAGTTCAGTGAGGATCTCTGAATGATCCAATGTTGACCTAAATGACTAATGATGATAAATACAATCCACCTGTGTGTAATCAAGTCTCCGTATAAATGCACCTGCACTGTGATAGTCTCAGAGGTCCGTTAAAAGCGCAGAGAGCATCATGAAGAACAAGGAACACACCAGGCAGGTCCGAGATACTGTTGTGAAGAAGTTTAAAGCCGGATTTGGATACAAAAAGATTTCCCAAGCTTTAAACATCCCAAGGAGCACTGTGCAAGCGATAATATTGAAATGGAAGGAGTATCAGACCACTGCAAATCTACCAAGACCTGGCCGTCCCTCTAAACTTTCAGCTCATACAAGGAGAAGACTGATCATGTTACGGTGAGTGAATGAGGACCCAAAAGCGAACTAACTTAAACAGAGCTTCTTTAATAACCAAACATAGGTAGGCTCAGATAGACCGGCAGATTCCGACAGGACAGGACAAGGTTACAGCAAACATGACGATAGTCTGGCTCAGGCATGAAACACAACAAACAAGAATCCGACAAGGACAGGAACAAAAACAGAGAGAGATATAGGGACCTAATCAGAGGGAAAAAGGGAACAGGTGGGAAACGGGGTGAATGGGTAGTTAGGAGGAGACAAGGAACAGCTGGGGGAAAGCGGGGGAGAAAAGGTAACCTAATACGACCAGCAGAGGGAGACAGGGTGAAAGGAAAGGACAGAGACAAGACACAACATGACAGTACATGACAGTACCCCCCCCACTCACCGAGCGCCTCCTGGCGCACTCGAGGAGGAAACCTGGCGGCAACGGAGGAAATCCTCGATCAGCGCACGGTCCAGCACGTCCCGAGAGGGAACCCAACTCCTCTCCTCAGGACCGTACCCCTCCCAATCTACGAGGTACTGGTGACCACGGCCCCGAGGACGCATGTCCAAAATTCTACGGACCCTGTAGATGGGTGCGCCCTCGACAAGGATGGGGGGGGGGGGGGAAGACGAGCGGGGGCGCGAAGGACGGGCTTGATGCAGGAGACATGGAAGACCGGGTGGACGCGACGAAGGTATCGCGGAAGAAGAAGTCGAACTGCGACAGGATTAATGACCCGAGAAATACGGAACGGACCAATGAACCGCGGGGTCAACTTGCGAGAAGCCGTCTTAAGGGGAAGGTTCTGAGTGGAGAGCCAAACTCTCTGACCGCGACAATATCTAGGACTCTTAGTTCTACGCTTATTAGCAGCCCTCACAGTCTGCGTCCTATAACGGCAAAGTGCAGACCTGACCCTCTTCCAGGTGCGCTCGCAACGTTGGACAAAAGCCTGAGCGGAGGGGACGCTGGACTCGGCGAACTGAGATGAGAACAGCGGAGGCTGGTACCCGAGGCTACTCTGAAAAGGAGATAGCCCGGTCGCAGACGAAGGAAGCGAGTTGTGGGCGTATTCTGCCCAGGGGAGCTGTTCTGACCAAGACGCAGGGTTACGAAAAGAAAGACTGCGTAAGATGCGACCAATAGTCTGATTGGCCCGTTCTGCTTGACCGTTAGACTGGGGGTGAAAGCCAGAAGAGAGACTGACGGAAGCCCCAATCAAACGGCAAAACTCCCTCCAAAATTGAGACGTGAATTGCGGACCTCTGTCCGAAACGACGTCTGACGGAAGGCCATGAATTCTGAAAACATTCTCGATGATGATTTGTGCCGTCTCTTTAGCAGAAGGAAGCTTAGCAAGGGGAATAAAATGAGCCGCCTTAGAGAACCTATCGACAACCGTAAGAATAACAGTCTTCCCCGCTGACGAAGGCAGTCCGGTGACAAAATCTAAGGCGATGTGAGACCACGGTCGAGAGGGAATAGGAAGCGGCCTGAGACGGCCGGCAGGAGGAGAGTTACCGGACTTAGTCTGCGCGCAGACCGAACAAGCAGCCACGAAACGACGCGTGTCATGCTCCCGGGTGGGCCACCAAAAACGCTGGCGAATGGAAGCAAGCGTACCCCGAACGCCAGGGTGGCCGGCTAACTTGGCAGAGTGAGCCCACTGAAGAACGGCCAGACGAGTAGGAACGGGAACGAAAAGAAGGTTCCTAGGACAAGCGCGCGGCGACGGAGTGTGAGTGAGCGCTTGTTTTACCTGCCTCTCAATTCCCCAGACAGTCAACCCGACAACACGCCCCTCAGGGAGAATCCCCTCGGGGTCAGTGGAGGCTACTGAAGAACTGAAGAGACGAGACAAAGCATCAGGCTTGGTGTTCTTAGAGCCCGGACGATAAGAAATCACGAACTCGAAACGAGCGAAAAACAGCGCCCAACGCGCCTGACGCGCATTAAGTCGTTTGGCAGAACGGATGTACTCAAGGTTCCTATGGTCAGTCCAAACGACAAAAGGAACGGTCGCCCCCTCCAACCACTGTCGCCATTCGCCTAGGGCTAACCGGATGGCGAGCAGTTCGCGGTTTCCCACATCATAGTTACGTTCCGACGGGGACAGGCGATGAGAAAAATACGCGCATGGGTGGACCTTGTCGTCAGAGAGGGAGTGCTGAGAAAGAATGGCTCCCACGCCCACCTCTGACGCGTCAACCTCGACAACGAACTGTCTAGAGACGTCAGGTGTAACAAGGATAGGAGCGGATGTAAAACGATTCTTGAGGAGATCAAAAGCTCCCTGGGCGGAAACGGACCACTTAAAGCACGTCTTGACAGAAGTAAGGGCTGTGAGAGGAGCTGCCACCTGACCGAAATTACGGATGAAACGACGATAGAAGTTCGCGAAGCCGAGAAAGCGCTGCAGCTCGACGCGTGACTTAGGGGCGGGCCAATCAATGACAGCTTGGACCTTAGCGGGATCCATCTTAATGCCTTCAGCGGAAATAACAGAACCGAGAAATGTGACGGAGGAGGCATGAAAAGTGCACTTCTCAGCCTTCACAAAAAGACAATTCTCTAAAAGGCGCTGGAGGACACGTCGAACGTGCTGAAGATGAATCTGGAGTGACGGTGAAAAAATCAGGATATCGTCAAGGTAAACGAAAACAAAGATGTTCAGCATGTCTCTCAGGACATCATTGACTAATGCCTGAAAGACAGCTGGAGCGTTAGCGAGGCCGAAAGGAAGAACCCGGTATTCAAAGTGCCCTAACGGAGTGTTAAACGCCGTCTTCCACTCGTCCCCCTCCCTGATGCGCACGAGATGGTAAGCGTTACGAAGGTCCAACTTAGTGAAAAACCTGGCTCCCTGCAGGATCTCCAAGGCTGAGGACATAAGAGGAAGCGGATAACGATTCTTAACTGTTATGTCATTCAGCCCCCGATAATCTATGCAGGGGCGCAGAGACCCGTCCTTCTTCTTGACAAAAAAAAACCCCGCTCCGGCGGGAGAGGAGGAGGGGACTATGGTACCGGCGTCAAGAGCTACAGACAAATAATCCTCGAGAGCCTTACGTTCGGGAGCCGACAGAGAGTATAGTCTACCCCGGGGGGGAGTGGTTCCCGGAAGGAGATCAATACTACAATCATACGACCGGTGTGGAGGAAGAGAGGTGGCCCTGGACCGACTGAACACCGTGCGCAGATCGTGATATTCCTCCGGCACCCCTGTCAAATCACCAGGCTCCTCCTGTGAAGAAGAGACAGAGGAAACAGGAGGGATAGCAGACATTAAACATTTCACATGACAAGAGACGTTCCAGGAGAGGATAGAATTACTAGACCAATTAATGGAAGGATTATGACAAACTAGCCAGGGATGGCCCAAAACAACAGGTGTAAAAGGTGAACGAAAAATCAAAAAAGAAATGGTTTCGCTATGATTACCAGAAACAGTGAGGGTTAAAGGTAGCGTCTCACGCTGAATCCTGGGGAGAGGACTACCATCCAGGGCGAACAAGGCCGTGGGCTCCTTTAACTGTCTGAGAGGAATGTCATGTTCCCGAGCCCAGGTCTCGTCCATAAAACAGCCCTCCGCCCCAGAGTCTATTAAGGCACTGCAGGAAGCTGACGAACCGGTCCAGCGTAGATGGACCGACAAGGTAGTGCAGGATCTTGAAGGAGAGACAGGAGTAGTAGCGCTCACCAGTAGCCCTCCGCTTACTGACGAGCTCTGGCCTTTTACTGGACATGAAGTGACAAAATGACCAGCGGAACCGCAATAGAGACAGAGGCGGTTGGTGATTCTCCGTTCCCTCTCCTTAGTCGAGATGCGGATACCTCCCAGCTGCATGGGCTCAGCACCCGAGCCGGCAGAGGAAGATGGTAGTGATGCGGAGAGGGGGGCGACGGAGAGCGCGAGCTCCTTTCCACGAGCTCGGTGACGAAGATCAACCCGTCGCTCAATGCGAATAGCGAGTTCAATCAAGGTATCCACGCTGGAAGGAACCTCCCAGGAGAGAATCTCATCCTTTACCTCTGCGCGGAGACCCTCCAGAAGACGAGCGAGCAAGGCCGGCTCGTTCCAGCCACTGGAGACAGCAAGAGTGCGAAACTCAATAGAGTAGTCTGTTATGGATCGATTGCCTTGACATAGGGAAGACAGGGCCCTGGAAGCCTCCTCCCCAAAAACAGATCGATCAAAAACCCGTATCATCTCCTCCTTAAAGTCCTGATACTGGTTAGTACACTCAGCCCTTGCCTCCCAGATTGCCGTGCCCCACTCACGAGCCCGTCCAATAAGGAGAGATATGACGTAGGCGACACGAGCAGTGCTCCTGGAGTAAGTGTTGGGCTGGAGAGAAAACACAATATCACACTGGGTGAGGAACGAGCGGCATTCAGTGGGCTCCCCAGAGTAACACGGCGGGTTATTGATTCTGGGCTCCGGAGATTCGAAAGCCCTGGAAGTGGCCGGTGGATCGAGGCGGAGATGGTGAACCTGTTCTGTGAGGTTGGAGACTTGGGTGGCCAGGGTCTCAACGGCATGTCGAGCAGCAGACACTTCCTGCTCGTGTCTGCCTAGCATCGCTCCCTGGATCCCGACGGCTGAGTGGAGAGGATCCGAAGTCGCTGGGTCCATTCTTGGTCGGATTCTTCTGTTACGGTGAGTGAATGAGGACCCAAAAGCGAACTAACTTAAACAGAGCTTCTTTAATAACCAAACATAGGTAGGCTCAGATAGACCGGCAGATTCCGACAGGACAGGACAAGGTTACAGCAAACATGACGATAGTCTGGCTCAGGCATGAAACACAACAAACAAGAATCCGACAAGGACAGGAACAAAAACAGAGAGAGATATAGGGACCTAATCAGAGGGAAAAAGGGAACAGGTGGGAAACGGGGTGAATGGGTAGTTAGGAGGAGACAAGGAACAGCTGGGGGAAAGCGGGGGAGAAAAGGTAACCTAATACGACCAGCAGAGGGAGACAGGGTGAAAGGAAAGGACAGAGACAAGACACAACATGACAGTACATGACAGATCAGAGATGCAGCAAAGAGGCCCATGATCACTCTGGATGAACTGCAGAGATCTACAGCTGAGGTGGGAGACTCTGTCCATAGGACAACAATCAGTCGTATATTGCACAAAACTGGCCTTTATGGAAGAGTGGCAAGAAGAAAGCCACTTCGTAAAAATATCTATAAAAAGTGTTGTTTAAAGTTTGCCACAAGCCACTTGGGAGACACACCAAACATGTGGAAGAAGGTGCTCTGGTCAGATGAAGCCAAAATTGAACTTTTTGGCAACAATGCAAAACGTTATGTTTGGCGTAAAAGCAACACAGCTCATCACCCTGAACACACCATCCCCACTGTCAAACATGGTGGTGGCAGCATCATGGTTTGGGCCTGCTTTTCTTCAGCAGGGACAGGGAAGATGGTTAAAATTGATGGGAAGATGGATGGAGCCAAATACAGGAACAAACCTGATGGAGTCTGCAAAAGACCTGAGACTGAGATGGAGATTTGTCTTCCAACAAGACAATGATCCAAAACATAAAGCAAAATCTACAATGGAATGGTTCAAAAAGAAACATATCCAGGTGTTAGAATGGCCAAGTCAAAGTCCAGACCTGAATCCAATCGAGAATCTGTGGAAAGAACTGAAAACTGCTGTTCACAAATGCTCTCCATCCAACCTCACTGAGCTCGAGCTGTTTTGCAAGGAGGAATGGGAAAAAATGTCAGTCTCTCGATGTGCAAAACTGATAGAGACATACCCCAAGCGACTTACAGCTGTAATCGCAGCAAAAGGTGGCGCTACAAAGTATTAACTTAAGGGGGCTGAATAATTTTGCACGCCCAATTTTTCAGTTTTTGATTTGTTAAAAAAGTTTGAAATATCCAATAAATGTCGTTCCACTTCATGATTGTGTCCCACTTGTTGTTGATTCTTCACAAAAAAATACAGTTTTACATCTTTATGTTTGAAGCCTGAAATGTGGCAAAAGGTTGCAAAGTTCAAGGGGGCCGAATACTTTTGCAAGGCACTGTACCTAAGAATTTGGAATGAGATGTTCAACGAGCAGGTGTCCACATACTTGGAATCTCAGAGCTAGATAATCAATTTCTGCTGATGGTCATTGTGACATCTAGCACTCTCACACACAGTACAGCAGTCAACATTGAATGCTTCATAATGGAGTGCAGATGTATGCTCTGTACCTGTCTACACTCAGTTTAAAGCTCTTTATTTATAAAGCCATCCCAGCTTTTCACATAAGATGCTTTCCTCACCCGCAGTAACAGAATCATACAGTTTGGTGGGGAGAAGATATAGCGAACACGATTGGAGAGGTAGAGAAGAGGAGAGATAGAGGAGAAGCGACAATAGGGTGATCTACAAATCTCTTGCTTTACTCCAATCTCCCAGGAGGAAAAAAGAGTCAACAATGTATAACACTTCCCACGGCATAGTCGTGAAAAAGTTACAACTCATAGTGGATTCCATCCTCACCATGTGATCTTGGTGGTGAGCAATATCTGATTTGTTATTTGAAAGCATATAATACTATAGACAATATGGTACACTGAGTGTATAAAACATTAAGAACACCTTCCTAATAGTAAGTTGCTTTTGTCCTCAGAAAAGCCTAAATTCGTCCGAGCATGGAATCTACAAGGTGTCTAAAGCATTTCACAGGGATGCTGGCCCATGTTGACTCCAATGCTTCCCACAGTTGTGTCAAGTTGGCTGGATGTCCTTTGCATGGTGGACCATTCTTGAAATACACAGGAAACTGTTGAACGTGATAAACCCAGAAGCGTTGCAGTTCTTGACACAAACCAGTGTGCCTGGCATCTACTTGTCTTGCCCATTCACCCTCTGAATGGCACACATACAAAATCCATGTCTAAATTGTGTCAAGGCTTAAAAAAATTTATTTAATCTGTCTCCTCCCTTTCATCTATACTGACTGTTGAAATAGATTTAACAAGCGACATTATTAAGGGATCAAAGCTTTCACCAGGATTCACCTGGTCTATGTCATGGAAAGAGCAGGTTTGTCCCCTCCGTGTATAGTTATGTTATTTACTCTCAGCCTCAAATAACAGTCATGGCTATGAAGATAACTCTGGGTCAGCGTTATAGTAAATGTTTATTAAGAAACACTGGTATAAGGCCACACCATGCTGGAGGGCTTGTAAAAGTACATTTAATCAAGGGTAAAAAGCAAGGATGTAGCCCTGGTCAATCATTAAAATGTTACACTTGGTGGACTGTTTTCACTCTGTACCTCTTCACAGCTTTCAGCTAGGTTAATTATTCCCTCACCCCTGTACTTAAGAAAGGCTGTGTTTTTAACCTTTGATCTTGTGTGTGTGTGCATGGTTGTGTCTATGTGCACTGTCTGTTCTTCATCCATACATACCCAAAACAAAATATTTGAAGCCTTTCTCAGTTAATAACATAGTACTGTATGGTCTCAAACACCTTCTCTCCTAGCCTATATAGAGCTCATGTTAATATGCTCCAGGGCTCAGGTGTTAGACATCCAATGCCCAGAGGGACTCTATTAGCTCAACAAATCATTAGATAGGCCAAGCTGACAGCCCAAATATCCCTGGATTTATGTCTGCTGAGACCAGCTTTAACTTTTTGTCTTCTAAGACTTAAAACCTCTCATTGTGTGACTGGTGCCATCCCTGAAATGGAAAACCCTTGTTTCTCACTTTTCTTTGAATATAACATGTGAACTATAATGCATTTGGTCTTGGCATTTACGATCTGCTCTTCAGGTTGCTCTCCATCTGAAGAGTGTATAGGTACTATATAGCTTACTGGTTCGTGATACAAGAGGAAGAGGGAGATAAAGAGCCTGAAGATATCAATTGAACCACAATAAAACTCCAAAGCATGAAACGCCATGCTGGGGTGTATTCATTACGGAAACAGTTTACCTTTTAAGAACCAAATCGAAAGCAAACCGAGCAAACGGAACGAATTGGGTTGGGACTTACCTGAATTTGTCCAAAATAAACTAGTTTGCATTTTCTGTTTGGAGTAAACATTTTTAGTTGCAAAACATTGCAACAGATTAAACATTTTGCAACATAATTAGCTTAATGATTACACCACTGATTTCCTCAGCAAGGTTGAGAGACAAACATAGTAAAGGTTAAGCAGGGCATACGCTACGCAATTTTGGCCCCGATTTAGCTGTCCCAGATACGTCCTTACCTATTTGGGGCGCGCGGCTTTTATCGACGCTCGTTATTAAATGTGAGTGGGTCAGAGATTCTGTCTGAGGGCTACCAATGCCGTCTTTGACCCATCTCAGATGTCCCAATATTTTCAAACATATTTTATTTTAAGGGCACAAAATCTGCAATGTTCTTGTAGTGTGAGATGTGCAACAACAAGTTTTGAGATCGGTGATCAGCAATAGCCAATGAGAGCTTGCCAGTGAGATAATAGCATTGTATCAACCAAATTGAGATGGTTTTGGATGAGTCGGACTGCAGAGTGAAGGAAAAGCAGCCAACAAGTGCTCAGCATATGTGGGATATCCTTCAAGACTGTTGGAAAAGCATTCCAGGTGAAGCTGGTTGACAGAATGCCAAGGGTGTGCAAAACTGTCATCAAAATGAAGGGTGGCTATTTGAAGAATCTCAAATATAAAATATATTTTGATTGATTTGTTTAACACTTTTTTGGTTACTACCTGATTCCATAAGTGTTATTTCATAGTTTTGATGTCTTCACTATTATTCTACAATGTAGAAAATAGTAAAAATAATGAATGAGTAGCTGTGTACAAACTTTTGACCGGTAGTGTATGTAATTTGCAAATTTGCAGCAAAAGCAGAATGTTCGCCACAAGATTTCCATAATTGTTTGCCAGAAGTTCATATGTTCCAGCAAATTTGCCGCAACAGTTTGCCCCAAAACTAATTTGCATGTGAAACTATGAGTTTCCCGCAGATTTTCCAGAACAATTTAACAGAAGCTGATTTTTCGGGAAAGGTTTTGCCTTGCGACCTGACATTTGTATTTGGGAGAGCCAGTGTGCCTTTAAAAAAGTATGCCAGATATTAATTGTTGAAATGTTTCAGGAAAATGAGCGCAGATCCGTGACCATTGTAATCACACTATTAATACAGAGAAAACTACTTGTCTTTAGCCCAAACAATTCCAAAGATCCACCCATATCAACGCTGCTACGTTTTTCTCCCATCTATTGCGCATTGGCCCCATTTTACATTCATAAACCATGACGCAGGTCCTTCTAAACTAATCGCAGGCCATATCAATTTGATTGTACCTTGTTCAGTCACTTCACCTCATTAGCTAGCTAGCTAGCTAACAACTTGGTCACTTTACCAGTACAAACATTTGGGCAGGAAAAAAAGGAAAATTAATTATTGACAGATCCTTTGCATGTTCACAAACTTGACATTTTTAAAGAGACAGTACACACACACACACACACACACACACACACACTTACACACACCAACTATTTAATGGACTGCTGAATGTATATTTTTTTATCTTGCTTTTCCATATTATGTCTATCTCTGATAAGCTACCCAGGAAAGGGTTGAAAATAGCTAATTTTAATATATGTAGCCTTAGAAATAAGGTTCATGAAATCAATAACGCTATCCATTTGGCAAATCTGACCATAATTCCGTCCTCCTGATTCCTGCTTACAAGCAAAAATTAAAGGAGGAAGCACCAGTGACCATACGTACATACCCCAACCATAAGCCATGGATTACAGCCAGCATCCGCACTGAACTAAAGGCTAGAGCTGCCGCTTTCAAGGAGCGGGACTCTAACCCGCTAAGCTTATAAGAAATCCCGCTATGCCCTCCGAAAAACCATCAAACAGGCAAAGCATCAATACAGGACTAAGATTGAGTCGTACTACACCGGCTCTGTCCTGCAGTCTCTAGTTTTGTCTTATCTTGATTATGTTTTAGTCGTGTTGTCGAGTGCTGCACAGAACATTTTGTTAAGCTGCATCTGGCTCAGAACAGTGTGGCACATCTTGCTCTTCGTTGTAATCAGAGGGCTAATATAAATACTATGTATGCCAGACTGAGTTGGCTAAGAGTTGAGGAAAGACTGACTGCATCACTTATTTTTTTATATATTTAACCTTTAGTTAAATAGGCAAGTCAGTTAAGAACAAATTCTTATTTACAATGACGGCCTACCCAGACCAAACCGTAACAACACTAACTTAAAAAAAAAAATGGGAGCACCAATGCTACCAATGATATATTTTTTAGAGCCCTGGTTACACAACACCATGTATACATGTATCTCACTTAGTGCTGAGCGATTAACCAAAATTTGGGTGTAAACAACTAATTGTAAACAACTAATTGTATTTGTAAACAACTAATTGACCAATGTCAGTTTTCTAGAGATAAATCAGATCCAGCCTGAAATGTGCGATGTGGTAGGGAGTTGTAGTTTTCAATTGGCCCATATTTTACATAGTCTAGTGCATAAAATTACAATGACCATAATCCATTGCGCATCTTCTTGTCCGATCTGTTTCTTTCATGCCCGCGGAAGAGACAGAGGAATGCATGTGATCGTCAGGGAATATACAGACCCAGCTGTTGCTTCGTAAGGTATCTCTACCTGAAAATACATGATCTAAGTGATTTGATAGTTGGTATTCAGTAGTCATAAAAGAATTCCTTGTTTATTTTGAAGAACTGCAAAATTGTCAGTCAGTCAGTCAGTCAGTCAGTCAGTCAGTCAGTCAGTCAGTCAGTCAGTCAGTCAGTCAGTCAGTCAGTCAGTCAGTCAGTCAGTCAGTCAGTCAGTCAGTCAGTCAGTCGCTCGCTCGCTCACTCACTCACTCACTCACTCACTCACTCACTCACTCACTCACTCACTCACTCACTCACTCACTCACTCACTCACTCACTCACTCACTCACTCACTCACTCACTCACTCACTCACTCACATACATACATACATACATACATACATACATACATACATACATACATACATACATACATACATACATACATACATACATACATATATACAATGGCTGAGCTTGGATAGAGCTTTAGTTCCAGGCAGACAGCAATGGATAACCATTCCCCACTGGACAGGTAAATAAGCCTTTTTCCAGTTTTAAATTACATTACGATCCAATGACTTACTGTACAGCTGAGTAATTGATATGCAAAGTAATGAGAGTTACTGTAGGGCATAAAGGAAACTTAATTTATACATTTTTGCAGAGCTACTTTTAACTGTGTGTAGGTTGCATGGTTGCAGTTTTAGATGGCAGCTTCAGTCATGGGGTATTTTCTTGTGCGTTAAAATAAGTCAGGGCATATTTTGGCAGCTTGTAGTTTTACGCATCTTAAATTCACCATCATCTGTTTATTTGATCCCTTAGTCAGAACAGAACATTCTCACGGGACCAAACAGTCAAGATGAGGTTAAAAGGTGAGATGCAACATCATTAGAGTATGTTAATGTGTACATATTTAGCTGTTCAGCAGACAGGGTGAATTGAAAAAAGTTATACTCCACATAGAGGGAATCTGCATAGAATGCCTAGAATTTGTCTACCATCAACAAAATCCCAATTTAACCCGCTATGCAGCCAGATATTGCTTTATCTATGTGTTGACCATCCTAATGTGTTCCAGTGTTCAAAAACGCTGCATATATTGGGGTGCTATTGTCTACACTCATCTTTTTGTGCGTCATCTGGTCCAAGTCCTCCATGTTACAGCCAAAGACCAAGACTTTCAAAAGTATTTGGGTACAGAATTATTTTATAACACTCATAACAATAGGTTATCACTATAGCTTTATCTTGGCCAGGTCGCAATTGTAAATGAGAACTTGTTCTCAACTTGCCTACCTGGTTAAATAAAGGTTAAATAAATAAATAAATAAAAATAGTAATTTCTTATGAAATCTTAGAGGAACATGGATGGTAAAAAATATTTTTCTTCTTGTCTGCTGCATCACTTTAATTGTTTAGGTGTATTGAAGAGTGAAAAAACTCAAACACAAGTAAGTATAACACCGGAAGTAATCTACAGAAGCATTTGTTTGTAAAATAGAGATTTTGAAAGCCTATAATTACCTACTACTGGAACCAATGCATAAAATGAACAACTGCCAACCGCCAAATGCGGTTGACATAGGTATTGGCAGGTAAGAAATATGAATCCGATATCCCAATTTGCACAGAAACAATACCTGACAGGGGAGCTGTGCGCCCTGAGTGAAGTGCTGATAGATTAATATTTGGAGGTGTTGCGCACAGGCATAAAAGTTTGTCTAATTTACTCTAAAGTTTACAAAGTGAAACTTTGTCCTCATGTTTCTTGGATATTTACATTGTTAGGTTGTTTCCAAGCTAGGTTGTTTCCAACTTTAGTTTGAGTCTGTTGCTTCAACTGATAAAAGAGATGACCTACTCAGATCCCAAATCTCACACACACTTACAAACACAGGCTCGAGCAGTTTTGCCAACTCATTTTCAGGGTAAGTTGCTAGAGGCAAGTTGATTTGTTGCTAAAAGTTGCTCTATGACGTTGTGATGTCATTGCGTAATAGAGTAAAATTGCGTCATTACGTTGAATACACAATGACGTTACTCAAATTGACTGGCCAGCTCGGCAAAAAATATGATTTGACATTTGTTCAGGTACAGAACGTCACTCTTTTCTGTACTTCTGGCTGTACAATTTTGATTGAGACATGTTGATTGATGTTGTAAGTTCTGTTCAAGATCAAACATTCGTGAGCAATGCAATAACATATTAACACATGTAATAACGCATTCACTGACTGTTGTCTGCCTGTGGCCTAACCATGCAATTTTGGCTTGCACTCTGTGTTATACCCTCCCCCTCTCTCTGTTTTCTGTATATACTAACTGCACTGGAATCCCCCCCCACTGGTGGCTGACTGAGATAACGTACACACTGAAACCCATAAATACACGCACACACTCAAAACCCTTCGGGAGGGGCTCCAAAGACAAAGAACTCTGTCGAGAACCAATGGGATACTGACACCAGGCTGGAGAGGACTGTCTATCACCTACAAGCAACCTACCAGAAGCCAGGACTACCAGAATCTACCTACGTCATTTCAATGCATAAAATGAACTGCACAATATGTTTTTAGGTCTCTTCTTCTGATAGTTCTCTAAGAGCTGGACGAATGGGGGCCGTGCAGCACGTTTTGCCAAATATCATTACGCTTGAATAAACGGCCTTTAATATACCGTATCCGCCTTGTCCAGAGTCTCATCTTGGTCTCGTTTCTCCTGTAACTAATCATCAACAGCAACTATATTCATTGGGTAAACCCGTACTTCTGCTGCTGAAATTGCTAAGTTGGCATCACTGGGCTCGAGTTACCACGGTAACCTCCTGCCCTTAAAGGGGCAGCTGAACATTTTGTCTCTGATATTTTGGTTAAATGTAATACAATTGAGCAAAATGACAAACTAAATATTTTGGCTGGTAAAAGATCTAAGTGGCTGGTGGACCAAAAATAAAACATGTTTGGAGTGATTTCACTCTTAAATTAATTAATCAAACAGTTAATTAACTGAGAATGTTGCTTTAGGTTGTCCATTATTTATCTTCTTTCAGTGCTTTTCCAGTAATGCAACCTATCAATTTGCTAAGTCAGGGTCCTATTAATACCGTCAAGGATGTAGTGGGGTTCATAACAAAACCATTACTAAATGGCATCCTCTTTTTTTTCAATATACTCAGTACTTTGATGTTCTCCCATCGGTGAAGGTAACACATTAATCATGACAAAGAAATAATTTATTTAATGAACATTTAATTAAACAAAACTAAATAAATGGCAATGTGATGTCAAGCAGCTGTCCTAATCTATCACTAATGAGCACAGTAATTCCCTCACAGTTGAAATTGACCTAAACACATAATCATCGCTTATTTATAAATGTAAATAATGCAGTTTTTGTTCTGTCAGTATGAAAAAGATGCCTAATTGAATCTCAATTGATACATTAATACTTCAGGGTGACATGACAAAACAATTTAAGTTAGACATCCTTTTGTCATGCTCATACATTATTGATCATTTATTCTATCTCTGGGGAAAATAGCCCATTGCCTGCATGCCGTTAGAGTTTGAAAGAGTCAGAATGGGTAGGGCAAGGCTATCCAGACAGTTAAATACTTCTGCTAACAGCCCGGATATGAATTGCTTTGCATGTTAAAATGTTTTTACTTATTTTTTTAACCTTTATTTAACTACGCAAGTCAGTTAAGAACAAATTCTTATTTAAAATGACGGCCTACCTAAAATGGCATGTTTTATGTATAAAATCTCATTTTCCATCTCAATAACCAGAGCAAGTTGAACAACCTCGAAAACCAAATGTGTCTTCAAAGTGAATGTCCACCAACTAACTTTGTCTTGTAAGAAGTGGTGTGGCAAATATAGTACGACCCAGGATCTGCTTCGATGGCAAGACGTGAGTAGAGAGAGTGAGGTTCTGAGAACAGGTTCATTTGGAACTGAGCACACATCTCAATTTAACTGATGTGTCTGTGCAAGAGTTGAATCAAACACACAGGCTGCAGATGGCAGTAGAAACTCAATTTGTGTCATTGTCGCTCAGTTTGTTGTACTGAGATCCTAGAGCTAGGGCTAGTAACTACAAATTAATAGAACGTGTAATTCTGTATAAATGTCTGTGCCCTAACAGTCTCAACTACCTGACTTTCCTCATCTCTCATTCTGCATGACCCTTGATCTGAAAATGAATAAAACAATCTAAAGAAATTCATGATCAAGGTCAATTACCCATTCAGGAAGGGAGTAGAAGAGGGTAAATATACTATTCCAAAGTATTGAGACATAGCCAGGGAATGTATGAAATAGTGTAATATGACACCTTTTAATCTTTATAGCATCATGAGTGGCATTTACAACAACATCGGAGTTGGGCTGAATATTATCCTTGTGAATGGTGAGTTGCATTAGAGAAGCCCTACTGTGTAATAAAAACATTTACTGTTAAGGCACTATGCCAACTTTTAAGTATTTTAGTAAGTACATTCAAATATCTTTTGTCTTCCAATGTGAAAGTGGGGAGTTTGAAAAGATTGGTTCCTTCAACATGTATTCTGAAAATAAGTGCCTCTGCCCTTGTGAAAAAAATAAGCTTGAAATTTGCTGATTCACAAGTGAAATAGCTGTGTTCATTTGTTGAGCTTAACTTTTTCACATGTGAGGACAATAACATTCTTTCACTTCACGTGAATTGCAGTTTCACATTTGAAAGTTGCGGTTTCACATTGTAAAAACATTCACATGTGAAAATCTAACTTTCACATGTGGAATTGCAAGTTTTCACAAATTTTCACAATCACATTTGAAAATCCCATGTGATGTTTCACGTTACAAAACTCCACATGTGAAAATCTCACTTATACGGTGCATTCGGAAGGGATTCAGACCCCTTGACTTTTTCCACATTTTGTGACATTACAGCCTTTTTCTAAAGGCGATTAAATAGTTTTCCCCCCCTCATCAATCTTCACACAATAGTCCATAATGACAAGGCAAAAATGCAAAAATGTTGCACCTTTATTGAAAATTTAAAAAATGTAATACCACATTTACATAAGTATTCAGACCCTTTACTCAGTACTTTGTTGAAGCACCTTTTGCAGCGAATACAGCCTTGAGTCTTCTTGGGTATGACGCTACACCTGTATTTGGGGAGTTTCTCCCATTCTTCTCTGCAGATCCTCTCAAGTTCTTTCAGGTTGGATGGGGAGCATCGCTGCACTGCTATTTTCAGGTTTCTCCATTGATGTTCGATCGGGTTCAAATCCGTGCTCTGGCTGGGCCACTCAAGGACATTCAGAGACTTGTCCCAAAGCCATTCCTGTGTTGTCTTCGCTGTGTGCTTAGGGTCGTTGTCCTGTTGGTAGGAGAACCATCCCCCCAGTCTGAGGTCCTGAGAGCTCTGGAGCATGTTGTCATTAAGGATCTCTCAGTACTTTGCTCTGTTTAGCTTTCCCTCAACCCTGACTAGTCTCCCAGAAACTGCCGCAGAAAACTGCCGCAGTTTTTCATGATCTGAGAATCCTTCAGGTGCCTTTTAGCAAACTCCAAGTGGGCTGTCATGTACCTTTACTGAAGAATGGCTTCCATCTGTCCACTCTACCATAAAAGCCTGATTGGTGGAGTGCTGCAGAGATGGTTGTCCTTCTGGAAGGTTTTCCCATCTCTACAGAGGAACTCTGGAGTCCGATTGCTCATCACATGTAAAAATAACATTTGCAGTTTCACATGTTCGAAAACAACGTGTGATTTTTCATGTGAATGATCCATGTGAAACTTTTTTTTTACGTAACCAAAAACCATAGGATTTTTTCAGGTGATCTTTTTGTAAGGGTGGTATCTGCATGCAAAACAAGAATGCAACATGATAGATAACTTCAAGTTAACTTCCTGGTACTATTTCCATGCATCCCAAAGAGACCACTGTATAATATTTAGGTAATTAACATTTCACATTCTCAAGCAATTCTCAAGTACCTGGTAAATAGTGGACCGTAAAACACAGTATAAAAAACATGTTTGGTGTATTTCCTGTGGTCTCCTTAGATCATCCAGCTACAAAGTAAGTTGTCAATAAAAAGAAACTGAATTGACATAACTGATCCCAGCCCTGTATGGTAGCTCCAACTCTAGGCCGGGATAAAGACTAATGAGACTTTTCTGATTAGCATGCCATTAAAACCCCGACTAGACAAAATTGAAAACTGTTTGATGCCATCTCTCAGGATGACCGACACAGTCAGGGAGACGTTTGTCAGTATGGGGAGCACTGGGGCGAAGTCACTGGAGACCAGAGATGGCTGGGTCTTTGTTGGAGCAGGTTACATGAAAGGACAAAGCCCCTTGAAAAAGTACAGTAAGCATGTACTTTTCAATAAAGGTTATAGAATATCAAATAGTGTGTGCACTTTGCTTCAAGGAATCATACATGTTCTTCTTTGTGTTTGTTTGTTTTTGTATTCCTCCATATACTGTAGGCAGTGAAGCACAACGTTGAGACAAATGTATATGATGGCTGGCCAGGGGTGGTGGAGATGGGAGGCTGCATCCTGAGGAAGAGCAGAGAGAGGGGAATAAGATGGCTACACGGAAGAGTTCCTTTACAGAGCTGTCCTCATTATTCAATTTGTAAAACATTACATGTTGATGCTTAGTTATTTTTTTCAGTTTACTTCAACTGTATCAGTTTATCTATCCTTTCAGACTTCAAATCAAAGTTTGTGTCTTGTAAACAGTTTAGCAGATATTGTCACGCCCTGACCTTAGAGAGACGTTTTATTTCTCTATTTGGTTAGGTCAGGGTGTGATTTGGGGTGGGCATTCTATGTTGTGTATTTCTATGTTGGCCTGATATGGTTCCCAATCAGAAACAGCTGTTTATCGTTGTCTCTGATTGGGGATCATATTTAGGCAGCCCTTTTTTCCCCACTTTCTGGTGTGGGATCTTGACTATGTTTAGTTGCCTGTCTGCACTAATTTGTATAGCTTCACGGTTCATTCGTTGGTTTTGTTAAGTGTTTCATTCATTAAAACCTGTTATGGATGATGCAAATTTTCACAGCTTTTTGTTAAAAATCACGCAACATTTCAAAGTCCTGCTACTCATGCCAGGAATATAGTATATGCATATGATAAGTATGTGTGGATAGAAAACACTCTGAAGTCTCTAAAACTGGTTAAATCGGGTATGTGGCTATAACAGACATGTTTAGGAGTAAAAATCCCTGGTAAAACTGTTTACCAAAAACACAAAAAAAATATTTGTCCGCCATTCAATGTATTGTTAAAGGCGACCTAAAATAAATGCGTAAACGCCTACAGCTTCCACACGATGTCGCCATTGTTGTCATTTTCGGACTTATTTATCCTTGGTTACAACACGAATAAGCCCCTCCTTTCTTGAGGCACACCACAGTATGTTGTGAAACTGAAAAAATGGACGATGATTTCCAGACTTGCTGCTATCGAATTTAGATCGCCCCGTGATCAATTTGATACATCATTAACGTTTATTAATACCTAAAGTTGGTTTAGAAAAGTAGTTTGAAGTGATTTGTAAAAGTTTATAGGCGACTTTTGTAATTTTAAAAAGTGACGTTGCGTCTTGTAAATGGGCTTTTTGCAGCATCAGACTGGCCTTCAGCAAATTACATTTTGGGTATACAATGACGGATTTAATCGGGAAAAATACCCAATTGTGATGTTTATGGGACATATAGGAGTGCCAACAAAGACGCTCGTCCAAGGTAATGAATGTTTTATATTTTATTTCTGCGTTTTGGGTAGCGCCGGCTACCGCAAAATCTGTTGTTTACGTGTCGTGCTGGTATTTTGGGGGGGTGCATGCTATCAGATAATACCTTCTCATGCTTTCGCCGAAAAGCATTTTACAAATCTGACTTGGTGGCTAGATTCACAACGAGTGTAGCTTTAATTCAGTACCTTGCATGTGTATTTTTATGAAAGATTTATCGAGTACTATCGGTGGCGCTCTGAAATGTCCGCTGAGCTGTCCCTGTGCAGGGACCACCTCCGTAACAAGTTAAAAGAGAATGTACGCTCCAAACAAGTAATATCCAATTCTTAATCTGACCTCCACTTCAAGTTAAAACCCCATTAGCTTTAGTCAAAAAGTCATGGCGTCTACAAAAGGCAAAATTACATGTGACATTTTTACCCAGACTCGGAGCAATAGTCATGGAATGTTTTAACATTTCAAAGAGGATGGCCCCACAGCCACCCTATTTTATTGCCCTTAGGGTTGTTGTCTATGAAGCAGGAATGTCCGGGGGGATTGTGTTGGCGGCAGACACATTATAAATAAGGCCCAGAACAACACATGTGACCCAGAACACTAGATTTAAAAAATAAAACCCAGAACATTGAACAGAAAATAATGTCTTGTAGGCCAATTCTCGGGGTGCTATCTGTCTCTTGTCACGAACCTAATGATAAAAGCATCGAGGACATTTTGTATGATGCCACTGAATGTTTTAAAGGAGTTTTGGATACGAGTGATGGACATATGGCTTACATATTCCAACCTGAGGATTCAACTGTGAAGATTTTCACAGACGGCAGTCCCAAACCCCTTTATCATGCAAGAGTTGTTCTCCTGCACTGCGTATGAGAGAATGGCTTAAGATAAGGCTAGCGCTCTGTCAAATTGAACAGGCCCTGAGTGGTACAACCTTGCCAGGCTATGCATTGGAAGAGCTTGTGTGCGGGCGCAGTGATTTGAAAGCCATAAGGATCTCTTCAATGGCGTATAGCCCCGACTCCAAAGTGACAATTTTAGCATATGAACAATTTCATAGTACAAATGCAACAAAGTCTGTCAGTTCATATGTATTTTTCAAAGCCTGCAAGGATGTAAACTTTTTATTCCAATGTTTAGCTCTAGATGGATTGATTACCCTATATTCATAACCCTGATGAATAAGCTGGACAGTCTTTTCCAAAATCGTGAACAATTACATCGCTGGCCGCTTCTATCCTTAAGACATTCCCAGGGTCTACATGCAAGACGTTTGATCTATCCATGGAGTGAAAACTTATGGAGCCTTGACGGAGCGTGTGTGGGATATCCTGCGAGCAAGAGAGTCTGTCTTGACAATGGTGAATTGGAGACGGATGGATGTATAAACATATAGCTGGACCCTTTATCTGTAATAAAGAAATAGTAAAAATGTTTAAATAATTATAGCATGTTTTTAAAGGTCTGTACTAAAGATTTAGAATTAAATGGTATTAATGCTATATCTCACCCCTTAACTTCTTACTCCCACCCGACACGCAGACGTCCCATCTAGACACCTGGAAATGCAAATGCGCTACGCTAAATGCTAAATGTACACGTTAAAACTCAAACGTTCATTAAAACACACATGCAGGGTATTGAATTAAAGCTACACTCGTTGTGAATCTAGCCAACAAGTCAGATTTTTAAAATGCTTTTCGGCGAAAGCATGAGAAGCTATTATCTGATAGCATGCAACACCCCGAAATACCTGAAGGCGACGTAAACAAAAGAATTAGCGTAGCCGGCGCTACACAAATAGCAGAAATAAAATATAAAACATTCATTACCTTTGACGAGCTTCTTTGTTGGCACTCCTATATGCCCCATAAACATCACTATTGGGTCTTTTTGTCGATTAAATCGGTCCATATATACCCAAAATATCCATCTATGGAAACTGTGTGATTCAGAAAAAAACACAGTTTCAAAACGCAGCGTCATTTTTTAAAATTAAAACACTTCGAAATACTTTTCTAATCCAACTTTAGGTATTAGTAAATGTTAATAATCTATCAAATTGAACACGGGGCGATGTGTATTCAATAGCTCCACGTCTTCAAATCATGTTCGGGAAATCTCTCTTCCAAGATGTCCTCTCAGAGACCGGATGGAATGGAATCTCTCTCCTTTGTTTGACCAAGAAATAACTCCCAGGAAATTGACAAGACTGGCTGCAATCTCGGCCCCATTGAATTTGGTGTCCCTTAAACAATACATGCAAGTGGTGCATGGATATTTTTTTCAGTTTTCAGTGACCAGTTTTTCTTGCGCTTTTCGATGAAACACACGCTCTGTTATAGTCACAGCCGTGATTTAACCAGTTTTAGAAACTTCAGAGTGTTTTCTATCCACACATACTAATCATATGCATATACTATATTCCTGGCATGAGTAGCAGGACGCTGAAATGTTGCGCGATTTTTAACAGAATGTTCGAAAAAGTAGGGGGTAGACTGAAGAGGTTTTAATGAACGTGAATCTCTCGTTTTCTCTCTTGCCCCGGTCTGTCGCAGAGAAATGCAATGTCTTAAAAAAAATAATGTCTTATTTTATACGAATAATGTTTTTCCTACAACCGCATGTTATAAACATTTAAAGGTTATTAAAAGTTTAGTACTGTGTCTGGTAATGATGTATAACTGTTGTTCAACCAATGTCTATACATAAAAAACACATGTGCATGTTTCAATATTGCGCAGTAGAAATGTTTTAAAAAGGTCTGTACTAAATATTATGAATTAAATAAATGGTTTTAAAGCGGTATCTCACCTTTAAGGGGGCCGTGAAAAGATCTAGATCTGTCTTTTTAGCTTCAGAGGACATGCGATGTAAAAGAGCCATGTTTCTTGTTCTTTTAGAAAATACTTCAGAGTATTCTTTTTGTCGTTTTTGGTCCAGACCTCATTTTACCATGTCTTTGACTTACTGAGTTTATTTTAATGGTTAACCTCCGCTTTTTAGGGGCAGGCCTGCGCCTTATACCCGGAGGTCTCTTTTTTGGTCTTCGAAACAACATAAGCCCGAGCCTTCTGGATGCTCGGCATCTGGTGAGTCGCTTCTGGTCATAGCATTGGCATAACCTCACTTACTATATTTTTAGCCGCTGATTTTAAATGTGGCTTGGCTATGATGAGGCCTCTCTTCATAAACGGTAAAACCATCCTAAAGAGTTACGAAATATACCACCTATCCCCGAACCGTACATGGTCGGGTATCCATGATAGCCGGGTAACCCATTACCCACTTGAGCAACATAGTATGTGACATAGCGGTTAGGGTTGAGATGTTGGTTGTGGTCCATAATCATTTAAATTTATTTGTATTATGTTTATAAAAACTAAAAATATATAATACTAATAATATATTATATATTTAGAGAGGTTTTGGTGGGTCTAAAGTGGAGTTTTACAATCGTTTTACCATGAGTAAATTCAATGTTTTAAAAGATGCACATCTTATTAATCCAGCCGCTGTGTCAGATTTCAAAAAGCCGTTACTACGAAAGCAAACATGCTATTTTCTGAGGACGGCACCACACACACAAGTATTACTAGCATTTTCCAACCAAGCATTAGCGTCGTGAAAGTCAGAAATAACAATAAAATAAATCGCTTACCATTGAAGATCTTCCTCTGGTGGCAATTCCAAGTGTCCTAACTACATAGTGAATGTTCGTTTTGTTTGATAAAATCCATTTTTAAACCGCTTGCGTCATGATTTCCGTCTCGTTCAACTTTGGACGATGCGTTCGTGGTAATTACACACACTAAACAAACATTTATCCAGTCATGGTTGGTTTCATTGCAATCCTCTGGTTGTTACTAACACAACCATACTTGATGGTTCTTTTCCCGGGATGTATTGACCAAAAGAAAACGATTTGAAGACACCAATCAATGACATCATTGGTAGGACCGGTCTATCGTTGATTGACTGTATTTTGGCCCAATGACGACTGATCATCTTGAAAGATAGCCAATGAGCTGAGGTAAACGCCAATATGTAATGGTTACACATTTGAAGACCAGCCTTTGTCGTAAACTCTGGCGTAAAAGAGGTTCATTCGCCATTGCAAATCCTACTTGACGGAGCCACGGGTGTTACGCATAGCAGTACATATTCAATAGCATTTTCAACAAGATTATATACCCTGCTCAAAAAATAAAGGGAACACTAAAATTAACACATCCTAGATCTGAATGAAATATTCTTATTAAATACTTTTTTCTTTACATAGTTGAATGTGCTGACAACAAAATCACACAAAAATGATCAATGGAAATCAAATTTATCAACCCATAGAGGTCTGGATTTGGAGTCACACTCAAAATTAAGTGGAAAACCACACTACAGGCTGATCCAACTTTGATGTAACGTCCTTAAAACAAGTCAAAATAAGGCTCAGTAGTGTGTGTGGCCTACACGTGCCTGTATGACCTCCCTACAATGCCTGGGCATGCTCCTGATGAGGTGGCGGATGGTCTCCTGAGGGATCTCCTCCCAGACCTGGACTAAAGCATCCGCCAATTCCTGGACAGTCTGTGGTGCAACGTTGGTGGATAGAGCGAGACATGATGTCCCAGATGTGCTCAATTGGATTCAAGTCTGGGGAACGGGCGGGCCAGTCCATAGCATCAATGCCTTCCTCTTGCAGGAACTGCTGACACACTCCAGCCACATGAGGTGTAGCATTGTCTTGCATTAGGAGGAACCCAGGGCCAACCACACCAGCATATGGGTCTCACAAGGGGTCTGAGGATCTCATCTCGGTACCTAATGGCAGTCAGGCTACCTCTGGCGAGCACATGGAGGGCTGTGCGGCCCCCCAAAGAAATGCCACCCCACACCATGACTGAGCCACCGCCAAACCGGTCATGCTGGAGGATGTTGCAGGCAGCAGAACGTTCTCCACGGCATCTCCAGACTGTCAAGTCTGTCACATGTGCTCAGTGTGAACCTGCTTTCATCTGTGAAGAGCACAGGGCACCAGTGGCGAATTTGCCAATCTTGGTGTTCTCTGGCAAATGCCAAACGTCCTGCACGGTGTTGGGCTGTAAGCACAAGCCCCACCTGTGGATGTCGGGCCCTCATACCACCCTCATGGAGTCTGTTTCTGACCGTTTGAGCAGACACATGCACATTTGTGGCCTGCTGGAGGTCATTTTGCAGGGCTCTGGCAGTGCTCCTCCTTTCACAAAGGCGCAGGTAGCGGTTCTGCTGCTGAGTTGTTGCCCTCCTACGGCCTCCTCCACGTCTCCTGATGTACTGGCCTGTCTCCTGGTAGCGCCTCCATGCTCTGGACACTATGCTGACAGACACAGCAAACCTTCTTGCCACAGCTCTCATTGATGCGTCATCCTGGATGAGCTGCACTACCTGAGCCACTTGTGTGGGATGTAGACTCCGTCTCATGCTACCACTAGAGTGAAAGCACCGCCAGCATTAAAAAGTGACCAAAACATCAGCCAGGAAGCATAGGAACTGAGAAGTGGTCTGTGGTTACCACCTGCAGAACCACTCCATTATTGGGGGTGTCTGGCTAATTGCCTATAATTTCCACCTGATGTCTATTCCATTTGCACAACAGCATGTGAAATGTATTGTCAATCAGTGTTGCTTCCTAAGTGGACAGTTTGATTTCACAGAAGTGTGATTGACTTGGAGTTACATTGTGTTGTTTAAGTGTTCCCTTTATTTTTTTGAGCAGTGCATTTAAAATATGGTGAATAAATCGGGAAAAGCTAAAACAAAGTCTAGGTATACACATTTAACCCAAATGATAGAGGAAATAGATACAGCTAGACCGAGTTGTTTCAGGAAGATGAATCTTTCAGCAAAGCTAGATTTGACTCCCAGGCGGAGGACATGTTTCTGCATGGCGAGGATGCTGGATTGGTAAGTTCTAATGCTACTATCATTGTTTGAAATTGATAATATCAAATATTATTCATTTGAGATTTTTTTTTTTGATTTTCATATTTTATTTTAAATATTTAAAAATATAATCTGTAATGAAATGTGTAATGTACACATTGCCTATACTGTGTGTGTGTGTGTGTGATATATTTTTACAATTTATGTTACAAAAACATGGACTGGAACAGCACTTCACCACTTCACCATAGTGATTATGTTCCCTGTACTCTATATATATCTGTTTATTTTACGTGTTAATACAGGGCTCATACTTGAAAGTATTGTTACTGATTTTTTAAAATCTTTCACAGTGGCAGTGATTCGGATTATGAGCCGCCAATGTCTAGGTGTCCATCTCCCTCTGAAGCTGGTTCATCCAGCCGGACCCCCGCTGTCTCCGGCTCCACACCTACCTGGCTATCTAGATGTGAAGTCAGTGACGAAGAAGCGGAGGTGGGGAAGAGAGAAACCTGCAGACAGAGGGCCAGAGGGTCGGTGGCACTCTGTGTTAGAATATGATGTGGAACCAAATCCACCAGTTTTTAGACCCAAAAGGCAGCCAGGACCTCAACTAGACATGACTGCAAAGTTCAGCCCCCTTCAACTTTTTAAACTGTTTTTCACCTCGTCAGTTGTTGATTCCCTGGTGTCGAACACCAATGAGTACGGGGCAAAGAAGCAGGCAGGAAAGAAAGAGGCATGGAAGACCATTTCCATGTCAGACCTTTTCTGCTACGTCTCAATGGTCATTTACATGGGGCTGGTGAAGTTGAAAACTCTAAGGGACTACTGGAAAACGTCAGCTCTATCAACTGCCTTTCCCCATGACTGTCATGTCTTGTAAAAGGTTTCTGACTATCTCACGGGCGCTTCACATCAGTGACCGAGAAGTTGATGGGGAGAATGACAAGAAGAGAGGCACACCAAGGTTTGATAGGCTGTGCAAAATCAAACCTCTGTACTCCAACATCGTTGAGGCCTGCAAGACCTATTTTCAGCCCTCTCTGAACCTGTCCATCGATTAGAGCATGGTATCCTCAAAGGTCAGAATCAGACTCAAACAAAACATGAGGAACAAACCAACCAAGTGGGGTTACAAGCTGTTTGTTTTGTCTGATTCTGTGTGTGCCTACACTTGCAATTATTTTGTTTATGAGAGGAAAAACAGTTTTGCTACCGGTAATGGACTGAGTTATGATTCCGTTATGGAGTTATTGGATTTTCAACTGCTGGGGAAGGGCTACACTGTTTGTGGACAACTTCTACACAAGCCCTACACTGTTTATAGAGCTGAGGAAGCGGGATGTGTGGGCTTGTGGCACCATTCGGACCGACAGAGTGGGCTTTCCAAAGACAAAGGTGAACGACATGCCTAAGCTGGCTGAGCGGGGTATCATGCGATGGATCCGTGAAGATGGCCTGCTCTTTGTGAAGTGGATGGATACCAGAGAGGTGGTCATGTGCTCCAGTATCCACAAGTCCTTCAGTGGAGATCACGTCATCAGGCGTGTGTAGAACGGTGCCGGGGCATGGACCACAAAAAAATTCCCCATTCCAGCTGCTGTGAAGGACTACAACAAGAGCATGGGAGTGGACCTGTCAGATGCGCTGATAGGATACTACAATGTTCTCCACAAACCATGAAATGGTACAAGACATTTTTCTATCATTTCATTGACATTGCTGTGGTGAATGCCTTCATCCTCCAGAAGGAAATGGCTAAGAGCTGTGGGCAGCCCCCCATCTCACAGCTAGCCTTCAGGGAGATGCTCATCCAGGAGCTTGCTAGCTACAGCAAGTCCACTATAGCACCTTCTGTCCCCTCTACCTCTGTCCCTTCTGCTCCAACCAGTGGTGTTCACCTGCCCAGATTCATCTCTGCAGGCCTGAATGTGCCTCAGGGAAAAAAGGGCACAGTAGGGAGACGTCGTTATGCCCTTTGTCACAGGAAATGCCCCATCACCTGCACCACCTTTGCTTTACAGCAGAAAGAGACTGCTATGGGCCATGGCACCAGTAGCACAATATTGTGTAGAGGACTGAGGGTCTTCACAATATTGTAAATAGAAAATATGTAAATAGTTACCCTTGTTAATTGTTTGTATTATTATTATTATTATTATTTTTGTTGGGGGGGGGGGGGGTGAGTCAGAATAGCATTTATGTATTTTGTATATAGTTCTTTCCTTCAAAATGTATCACTGTACCAATTCGGCCACTTGGGTACATTTGGGTACATTTGTGTGGGACACCTGGGTGACTTCATGCTCAATGTCATGTAGCTCGCTCATTTTTGAAGTTATCTGTCCAAACCTTTGCTAGGCTATTGTGGCCATCTTATGTTCTTCATTCAAATCATCCCCAGCATCGTATCTGTATGTTTGGCTGTTCTTGGTAATTTGAAAGATGATGCAGAAACAATAAAAAACTGAAAACGTATGTTTATTTCCTTGTATTGTCTTCTACCAGATCTATTGTGTTATATTCTCCGACATTCAATTCACATTTCCACAAAATTTAGAGTGTTTCCTTTCAAATGACACCAAGAATATGCATATCCTTGCCTCTGGGCCTGAGCTACAGGCAGTTAGATTAGGGTATGTCTTTAGGCGGAAATTGAGAAGAAGGGGGGGTACCCCAAAGACGTTATTAAGCTCACCCAGAATGTTTTCAATATATTTCTTGCTTACAGGTATGTAGTGTGGCTTGTCGTAGTTAACAGTGACTATATCACCATCCTTTCCAACTATATGAACTGGTCTCAGGACGGGCACACAACTGTCTCCTACCCTTTGATAGGATATGATGTCGGTATACACAAATATGTTGTAGAACCCTGCATGTATATCTGCATGGATTGGGAATAATTTATCTTTCACATACGGCCATTTATTGGGACCCATCCCCAACATGTAGGCTAAATTACCGCTGGTCTTTATACCCCCATCAGCATCCCCTGAGATTTGTACATGTTTATGTATAGGGTTGTAGATCAAGAGTATTTCCATATTGTTCAGGGTTATGAGTTCATTCAACTCTGAGACGATCCTGTCGACAGTTCTATAGAACCCTTTTTTAAGCTTAATAGGTTTCGCAGGTTCCGATATCCTTTTTCAATAAAAATTACGGTCCTTATCCTTGATATTATACCAACTAGGGGGGTACCTCGCTGATACCTACTTCCCAGGCCTCTGATAACTCTATAGACTTTGGAAAATTGGTTGTATAATTTGAACTTTGGTTATTACAATATATATATGTACAGACGCATTACTTGGGAGGGTTAGGTAGAAGCCGCTGTGTTCCATGATGCACTCATGTGTACAAGCGAATGATGTTGTATTTATCATTCATGAGGGATTAATGTAACCCCGATGCCTCCACCACATCGTGCTCTAATACCCAACTGTTGAACTTTTGGGGCCAGTTTTTCCAGCGGACCAGCAATCATTTTTTACCCTTTTCTCTCTTTTGATCTAGAATCTCCTCCATGTGAAAGACTTTGTCTTTACCCAACTGTACCTTCTGTAGTTCCTTCTCTTAAAAAGATCCCTCTATAAGCTCCCCGTCATAATCTTTTAACTTGTAGACAGGGGGTATGCACGGTAGACATTTGGTAACGGTGAACACCTCATCGCTGTATCCTTGCTCATATTTTTGGTCGAAAACACCCCTCAACTTGGATATACGTACCAAGTCCCCCACTATGAATTTAAACTGTAAAAAAAATGTTACGGCGAAGGGGGAACAAACCATACAGATTTTTAAAGACTTGAAAATAGTTTTCAGAAGAGACCTCGGAGGGCTTCATCAGTATACTCTTATGGTAGCTGTTGTTGTACCCCTTTACTAAATATTGAACTATATCGATATATCTATGCGTGTTGTGAGCTGTAAAATATCCGCTCCTTCAGAGTTCTGTTAAAGCGTTCAACAACTGAAGCATTCAAATCTGAGCCTGTAGCAAAATTTACTATATTGTGCTTCTTCATGAGTTTCCGAAAAGTATTATTAAAAAGGTATTTTCCGCAATCAGTCTGCACTTTCTTGGGGGCTCCTCCTTCCTTCAAGATAGAGTCAAAGGCCTGGGTCACCTCTGCCCCGCTCTTATTTTTTAAGACCCTTACAAATGCTATTTTAGAGAAAATATCTATAACCGTTAGCATGTAACGATTTCCATGATTTTATCTGCAAGGGCCTACATGTCTCACAGATCCGCCTGAAACTGGGACAAGGGATGAGTAGAAAAAAACTATATTTCTCGGAAATTGTTTTCATACAGGGTTATGTAGAGTATAAGCATCCTGCTCTGCTAACCACTCATTCACTTGAGCAGCGCTTAACCACTACCTGTTTCTTCGGCTATAGCTCTCTGTAAACACTCCTACCCCCATAAGACCCAGGGTTAGAGGGGGTATAATACAGTATACGTTTTTCAACATCTGCTCCACCATCCTTCCTGCCTCTCTGAGGTACAATAACGTTAATGAGCCACTTTCAAATAAAGACAACATTTAATTTTCATTTTTGAATTTTTATTTTTTCAAACATCAAGTATTACGTATACAGACAATTCAGGATTCGTTGCAGGATACTTGTCCCCGTTTTCTCAATGATCCAAGCTTGCAACACCCTGTATATTTGGTTTAGATTTACAGGCTTGTGTCGCTGAATATTTAAAACACACACATCCGCTATATAAGTATTTAAACAACAAATATGATACATGCTACAATTAAATTGTGTTTCAAACAAATAAAGTAAAATCTTAGACAAGCTTGTTTCTAGTTCTTCAGAATCATTCACAAGACGGGATACCAGTTGCGTCCATTGTAGACTCTCACTCGTAGGTCGTACATGATTCATGATTCATGATTTGCTCCATTTTTAGCACACGCTCCACATTAGCCCAGGTTTTGTGGGTTGTGTAGAACGATACATTGTTCACTTTATTTTAATTGATTTGATGCATCACATTTGTAAGTTCTCTCAAAATAATCATAATCCTCATGATTCGTATATACTATGCACTTCCTTAGCCGAACAATGCTCTGTCGCTGTTGGCTCTGTACAAAAAGAGCGTCCAACAACTCAAACAGTTTCAATTCCATTAGATCCCAACTTTTAAAAGGAATAAGCATGCACAACCTAAAATCCCCAGTCAGGCCTCTGTCGTGATGTTTTATTAGTTACTATGACGATATATGTTGCTCATCGAATGATTAAAAGTTTCTAATTGCGTGATTAACCTTCTGTTTCCCAAATTAACTCAAAGAATATCAGAATATCGATTTTACAACAGCCGCTAATTAATCAGTTACCTCTTCAATCTCGTTCTGAACGTCGTATAATCCGTGAATCTGCACGGACCCGGGTCTCACCAATGAGTTCGTTCCACACCAATCATATTTATTTACTAGAAAGCTAAAACGATGATAAAAGATACACATACACAACAAAAAAACATTCTAGGCCATTGATTAGAACTTAGTATAACGGGCCAACACACTATGGCGCGTTACCCAAAATGGGGATTAAAAAGAGAAAGTACACGAGAGAAATTTACATTTGGGTGAATGTGTCAGCGATGCTTATTCTAACCCTAGCCTTGCCCCAAACTGCCGCTCTTATTGGTCAGAATATAATGATGTAATTATGTGGGGAAGGTCTCTGTGGATTCTCCGTGTGTACCGTTCAGGCTGCTCAATGATGCACTTCTCCGGTGCACCTCTCTGGTCGTCCTCACGATGTCAGTGTCCTTTTGGCTTAGGAGTCTGTTTCCTCGCCCTTGTTCTGGAAGGGCTCTTCGGAGGACAGACTGCTCTGTAGCTCAGAGCTCACAGCGTTGGAATGAAACAGTGTAGATACCACGATTCGATGGGAAGTGGAAGCTAGGTGGTTCGACTTGAATTCACCCGCTTAGACATAGCTACTGATCTGTAGCTTGGGTAGAAAAAGATTTCTTTGTCTTCAAACTTGCGTTGCGTTTTGGGTTCATTGACCTTTTAGACCTTGGCTGCAGCTTGGGTCACGTACTCTCCTCTGTAAATTCTTTACTCACAGGTTTATACCCTTGTGTCAGAAGTGGGCGTTACCGCCTTTAGGGCCCTTCTCTGGGCGTACCAAGTTATGGGCAAGGTCTAGATTTTATTCAAATCCAATTTTTGACAACTAACTTCACATTTCATCTGTAACAAAACATTCTCTTTGATTTGGACATTTTCCATAAAAATTAGAATGTATAAACATCAAACATATACTAGGTAAACTGTTGACGTTACAATCTTTTCGTAATAACGTCATCTATTAACCTTTAATAACAAAACAAAAATGGCATACATTTTCATATTCCATCTATCGTCATGACCACCATTGTGGCTGACGGAAACCATTGTTCCAAAGTCCCTTTATTTCATGTTTAATGTTCTGAGTCTGGTTCTCCATAGTGACAGGACAAAAGGAATTTGTATGTGGCCTAAGATTTACCAGGGGCATGAGGGGTCATAAAACCCCCAGATCTCTCCTCCTCTGTTGGGGTTGAGAGATAATCTGTAGGGTTGTGATCTCCTGCAACCTGACCTGATCAGGACAGTCAGTACACCTCCATCACAAATGTTTTGGTTGCAGGTTTCCTCGTTGCTGATATAGAACTCCACACATCCACATGGAAGTTAATTCTTTCTTTGTATTTTCACCCGGTGAAATACTCTTCCTGAGGTGTCAGGGGTACCTTCCCAATGGGTCTCATTGCCCGTGAACACGCTATACCCCTTTGTGATAACTCTCAGTTCAGGACACACAACCTTGCCGAAAACCGGCCAGTCTTCAAGCCCGTAGTCCACTCCTAAAGTCTGGTCTGTATATTCTTCTCCTTCAGCTACAGTATATAGTTTCACTCTACAGGCCTGGTAATCAAACTGGCACCCCCATTGCTGTCCATTAGAAATCATCACTTGATCCTTCAGCGCAGTTGCGGGTGGTATTTGGGTTCTATACAAACTTTAGAAACCGTTTTTTTGGCACATCGTATATTGTTGCTTGATACTTGGCCTTTTCTCTATGTATGTTTCAGCCGCGGTCCTGCTTCCGTTGTTAATAAATCCTGTTAAAGCGAGGAGTCCCTCTCAGTGAAACGCCACCCTCCCCCCCCACCCCCCCCACCCCCCGTTCAGCTCAAACCGTGGCGCAGGCAATGCAAAAATATTCTTAGAAATATTTAACCTCCACACATTAACAAGTCCAATATCTCAAATGAAAGATAAACACCTTGTTCATCTACCCAGCATGTCAGATTTTTTAAATGTTTTACGGCGAAAACACACCACATATTTATATTAGACCACCACCGAAACAAAGACAAGAGGCAGCCATTTTGTCCCAGAAAATATAAAATTATAAAAGCAGGATTAAAAAATAAATAATTCACTAACCTTTTGAAAATCTTCATCAGATGACAGTAATAGGACATGTTACACAGATACACTGCTTCTTAACTTCTCTGATCTCCCAAACCCGGATCCGGTATCGTGACTACAGCCTCAAGCTCATTACCATAACGCAACGTTAACTATTCATGAAAATCGCAAATGAAATGAAATAAATATGCCATCTCTCAAGCTTAGCCTTTTGTAAACAACACTGTCATCTCATATTTTCAAAATATGCTTCTCAACCATAGGAAAACAATAATTTGTGTAAAAGTAGCTAGCTAGCATAGCATTTAGCGTTAGCATTAGCGTTGGCATCCAGCACGCAACATTTCAACAAAAACATAAAAGCCTTCAAATAAAATAATTTACCTTTGAAGAACTTCTGATGTTTTCAATGAGGATACTCTCAGTTAGATAGCAGATGCTCAGTTTTTCCAAAAAGATTCTTTGTGCATTAGAAATAGCTCCGTTTTATACATCACATTTGGCTACCAAAAAAACCCGAAAATTCAGTCCTCAAAACGCGAACTTTTTTCCAAATTAACTCCATAATATCGACTGAAAACATGGCAAACGTTGTTTAGAATCAATCATCAAGGTGTTTTTCACATATCTCTTCATTGATATATCGTTCTTGGACGCATGGTTTCTCCCCTATATCAAATGGAAAAGTACAAGCAGCTGGCAATTGCGCACCGAATTCCACGCAGGACACCAGGCGGACACTTGGAAAATGTAGTCTCTTATGGTCAATCTTCCAATGATATGCCTACAAATACGTCACATTGCTGCTAAGACCTTGGGGGAACGACAGAAAGTGTAGGCTCATTCCTTGCGCAAACACAGCCATATAAGGAGACAATGGAAAACAGAGCTTCAGAAATTCTGCTAATTTCCTGGTTGATGCATCATCTTGGTTTCGCCTGTAGAATGAGTTCTGGGGCACTTACAGACAATATCTTTGCAGATTCTGAAACTTCAGAGTGTTTTCTTTCAAAAACTGTCAAGAATATGCATAGTCGAGCATCTTTTCGTGACAAAATATCGCGCTTAAAACGGGAACGTTTTTTATCCAAAAATGAAATAGCGCCCCTAGAGATCTAACAGGTTAATGCAATCGCTTTGTCACATTTCTTTTTAACGTTACAGAAATTGCTCACTATTCAATAATCTGAGACGGCGCTCAGACATAAGCAATATTTCTCCGCTATGTTGAAGTCAACAGAAACACAAAATTACAACATAAATATTCCCTTACCTTTGATGGTCTTCGTTCAGAATGTAGTGGAAGGGGTCATACTTACCCAAAACATTGTTTGGTTTCAAGTCGTGTGTCTTTGTATTAGCATCTGCTAAAAGTTCCAGCTGAAATGCACCCAAAATTTCCACTGGTCCCGAAAAGTTGCGCATCAAAACTTCAAAATGTCATATTATATGTCGACTAAACTGGTCAAACTAAGTGCAGAATCAAGCTTTAGGATGTTCTAAACGTACAAAACAATTCTCAATTCAACCGGTCAATGTTACTTCTTCTGAGGCAAGCTGGAACAAAGGAATGACTGTGTCCAATTCGCGCCCTAACGCACAGGTATTTTCTCGCAACACCCACTCTATTCCCTCCCAAACTAGTTTGGGAGATTGCCTGCCCTGTGAGTTCTGCTATACTTACAGACATAATTCCAACGGTTTTAGAAGCTTTAGAGTGTTTTCTATCCAATAATAATTATTATATGCATATACTCGCAATTTTGGACAGATTTGTTTTCAGTTTACTATGGGCACGCAATTCCTCCAAAGGGGGCTCTTTTAATTTTTGGATGAAAAACGTTCCCGTTTTAAACAAGATATTTTGTCACGAAAAGATGCTCGACTATGCATATAATTGACAGTTTTGGAAAGAAAACACTCTGACATTTCCAAAACTGCAAAGATATTGTCTGTGAGTGCCACAGAACTGATGTTACAGAAAAAACACAGATAAAAATACAATCAGGAAGTGCCGCATTTTTTTAAACCGCCTCATGGCAATGACTCCTTATATGGCTGTGGAGGAGCTAGGAGTCAGCTTACCTTTTCCACGTTTTCCCCAAGGTGTCTGCAGCATTGTGACGTATTTGTAGGCATATCATTGGAAGATTGACCATAAGAGACTACATTACCAGGTGGTCGCTTGGTGTCCTCCGTCGCAATTATTGCGTAATCTCTAGCTGCAGCATTTTTCCGTTTGCCTCTGATGAGAAACCGACTGCCAGGAATGATTTTTCATCGAATAGAATTGTGAAAAACACCTTGAGGATTGATTCTAAACAACGTTTGCCATGTTTCTGTCAATATTATGGAGCTAATTTGGAAAAAAGTTTGGCGTTGTAAGTGACTGCATTTTCGTTTTTTTTTCTTAGCCAAACGTGATGAACAAAACGGAGCGATTTCTCTTACACAAATACTCTTTTTGGAAAAAATGAACATTTGCTATCTAACTGAGAGTCTCGTCATTGAAAACATCCGAAGTTCTTCAAAGGTAAATTATTTTATTTGAATGCTTTTCTTGTTTTTGTGAAAATGTTGCCTGCTGAATGCTAGGCTTAATGCTATGCTAGGCTATCAATACTCTTACACAAATGCTTGTGTAGCTTTGGTTAAAGCATATTTTGAAAATCTGAGATGACAGTGTTGTTAACAAAAGGCTAAGCTTGTGTTTCAATATATTTATTTCATTTCATTTGCGATTTTCATGAATAGGAAACATTGCGTTATGGTAATGAGCTTGAGGCTTGGATTACGCTCCCAGATACGGGATTGCTCGACGCTAGAGGTTAATGTCATAACTGCTTTGCCACTGATCACAAAATCCATGTTTATTTTAAAAATCTTGTTTAATGTTCTGGGGCCGCATGTGTTGTTCTGGGCCTTATTTATAATGCGACTGCCGCCAACACTATACCCCCCCAGACATTCCTGCTTCATAGGCAACAACCATGAGGGCAATAAAATAGGGTGAGTGTGGGGCCATACTCTTTGAAATGTTCAAACAACCCCCCCCCCCCCCCCCCCCCAGTTCAATGAGGTCCCTACACATCAATCATCATGACAACTTCAAAGGAATAGATGCAATATAGCCATAAAATAAAACACACTAACATTTGACAACAGGAACATGAGGCATGTACGCGTCATAAATCAAACTTTATTCTTTATTCTTCTGACGAAGACATCCTTTCTGTGCTGAGATCCCAACGTACAGAACTCAACATCAAATGAGATGGCATTAACGCTCAGCTCAGAGCGATAGGGGGCAAGGTGACAACCCTGGAAAATGCCTTGCCTGACATCAACAACAAGATAACCATCAACACGTGGCGCCTGGATTAGGCAGAGGGGCAAATCCTATTCATGGAAAACTCCCTGGCAGATGCCATGGAAACAATAGCATCTGCTAAAAAGAAAATAGAGCATGTGGAAGAGAAAACAGAGGACCTGGAAAATAGGGGGAGAAGGAATAATTGTGTTTTATTAACTTCTTATGGCTGCAGGGGAAGTATTGAGTAGCTTGGATGAAAGGTGCACAGAGGTGCCCCATCGTAAATGGCCTGCTCCTCAGTCATAGTTGCTAATATTTGCATGTTATTATTAGTACTGGATAGAAAACCCTCTGAAGTTTCTAAAACTGTTTGAATTGTGTCTGTGAGTATAACAGAACTCATAAAGCAGGCAAAAACCTGAGATATTCCACTTCCTGTTTGGATTTTTTCTGTGATTGGCAGATTTTCAACCAAGCTCTCATTGAAATTTCAGCGAGATATGGATGAGTTTTCAGTTCCTACGCCTTCCACTAGATGTCAACAGTCAATAGAACGTTGTCTGATGACGCTTATGTGAAGGAGGGTCGAATGAGATAGGAAATAGTCACCACTGCCACGAGTTGACCATGCTTTCACCATGCGTGTTCACACGGGACGGACCTGCGTTCTACTGCTCATCTGAAGTCATTCTAATTCTTCGGTTGGAAAGTTATTCAAGATGTAAACATCTTTCTAAAGATTGATTCAGTACATCGTTTGACATGTTTCTACGGACTGTTACGGAACATTTGGACATTTCGTCACGTTATAGTGGACCCGCTTTGTGACTTTGGAATTGTTTACCAAACGCGCTAACCAAAGTAGCTAATTGGACATAAATAACGGACATTTTCGAACAAATCAAGCATTTATTGTGGACCTGGGATTCCAATGAAGTTCATCAAAAGTAAGGAAACATTTATCATGTATTTTCTGGTTTCTGTTGACTCGAACATGGCGGCTAATTTCGCTATTGTTCTGAGCTCCGTCTCAGATTATTGCATGGGTTGCTTTTTCAAAATCTGACACAGTGGTTGCATTAAGGAGAGGTATATCT
Organism: Oncorhynchus mykiss; assembly: GCF_057628025.1. Classification (NCBI taxonomy): domain Eukaryota; kingdom Metazoa; phylum Chordata; class Actinopteri; order Salmoniformes; family Salmonidae; genus Oncorhynchus; species Oncorhynchus mykiss. The sequence goes on from NC_143028.1 coordinate 46,865,600, forward strand.
ATAATTCTATGTGTATAACTTGTATTATCTTCTACATTTATGATGTGTATTTCTGTTTTGGAACTAGTGAATGTAATGCGCCAATGTAAACTCAGATTCTTTTTATATAAATATGAACTTTATCAAACAAAACATGCATGTATTGTGTACCATGAAGTCATGAGTGTCATCTGCTGAAGATAAAATTAATCACTAACCTTGAATTATCCCTATTTCTGCTTTTTGTGACTGCTATATTTCACTGGAAAATGGCTGTGCTTATTGTGGTTTGGTGGAGACCTAACATCATTTTTTTGTAGTGCTTTTGCTGAAAAGCCTATTTGAAATCGGACACTTTGGTGGGATTAACAAGATTAACTTTAAAATGAGATAAGACACATGTATGTTTTAGGAATTGTAATTATGAGATTTCTGTGGTTTGAATTTGGCTCCCTCTATTTTCACTGGTAGTTGTCACATCAATCCCGGTAGCGGGATTGCAGCCATAACAAGTTAACCTGGCTGAAAAAGAAGAAGGAAACATGCCACTGATCCGCTACCTGCAAGACAAACTTCGTAGTGGCTCCACCTGTCCACAAAACTTGAGAGAGCTCACCGAGCACAATCACCACACGTTTCCTGAGATTCACCGAAAATGAGTGAGTCCTACAGGCGGCAAAAATCAACACCATTACAGTAGGAAAGCCCAACTAATTTACACCAGGACCTGTCAGCTGGAATATGCTGAAAGCACTGAGAGTTTGACAAGGTTAAGAAACACTCCATTGACCAAGGCATCATCAGGGGATGATCGAGCTCAGGATTCTTCACCAAGAAGCCCTGCGACACTTCAAAACTCCCGAAATGGCATAACATTTTTTGAAGGACAGTCCTGCCAACTGAGAAATGGAACAATGACTAAAAGTGATTACTGTTATTACTAATGGGGGTAAGACAACATAGTCGCCATCCAATGACCCACCCGCCCCGCTAAATGTCTTTATAGGCGTCTAATATTTATTTTATTAGAGAGGAATAGGCCCTATAGCCTAACCTAGGCCTACTAACGTAACCCCTTTTATGTCAAGTAAGAAAATTAACCATGTAAAACCTGTTTTACAACCTGTTTTACAACCAGACAACCTGTCTTGTCTGTAGAACAAATTGACTAGTTGGCAGACAAAGTGATCAGATACTGTGAATTTATATTTGGCCTATTTGTTTTGCTGTGGATTTATCATTGTCACATAGGCCTTCATCATTTATCACCATTTATAGCCTTTCAATTAAGACACATCTACAGACCTAACGAGAGGCTCAGTGTGTCAATTATCTCCATGCCGCCTAACAAGTCCCAGAGAGTTTTACAAAGCTTTTTGGCCCCAGTTTAGCCGTATTTTCATTCCAATGCTGGATGAATTTTGCAAAAACGGAGCTCTCCCAGACTCAGCCCGAGTTACAGTGTTGCTCAAAAAAGACAAGAACCCTCTATCCTGCTCGTCCTTTCAGCCAATAAACTTGTTGGATTTTGACAAAAAAAATGATTACCAGATTGTTCACCAAAAGACTAAACTATTTTCTTCCCAAAATAATAAAAGCGGACCAAACTGGATTTATTAGAAACAAGTACTCTTCTGATAACATTCACTGTTTTTTTCCATATTATAGATCAAGTAAACGCACAGAAGACCCCTGTCCTGCTGGCTTCACTGGATGCTGAGAAGGCGTTCGACAGGATGGAGTGGAGCTTTCTGTTCTCAGTCTTAGAAAAGTTCAATATGGGCCCAAACTAAATCCAGTAGTACATTAGAATGCTTTCCCTGGGACACTTGCCGATTTGTGGCAGCTGCTCCTAGTGGCCAAGTTCTCAGACAGGGACGACACTCAGAACCTGGGACTGTATTTCAGTCAGTAAACAACAGACGAGGGAGTAAATAAGGGCATAAGCGAGGGAACAACTTTCTGGAATTAAATGCAGCTCTAGCAGATCCTGAGAAGGTCAACCTAAAGAGGTGAGAAGCAGAAAATACCATAACAAACAGTTATAAACTCCCACACACACTCACACACCTAGGCATGGTCCGTCCAGCCCAGTAATTTCCAGCTCCTGGTAGTAGCCAGGGGGATGACTGGAGACATAGCGACAGTGACAACCCTGGCTGGAGCTTCTGTCCCACAGTGTGCTTTCTCCCTGGGTTCCTGCACTGTCAGGTTAAATTAGCATAATCCCCCCCCACTGTCCTTAAGTCTGCTAAGAGTGGGGAGTCAGCCAGCAACAGGTGGCTGAGAAGGGTCCGCTCTTGTACAATGGCCATGCTCAGACACGTGCTCACTCACACACATACAGTACATGCACACACACAGACACACACTACCCAGCCGTCTCCTTCTTACTCTCCCTCTCTTTATACAATCTAACTGATAGCATGACCTTGCAATAGTTGAGGTTTGATTTGTGGAGTTATGGATCCCTCCTCAACCAGCCAGGACAGCCAGTCTTGAGGAGCACCTTGTGAACTAGCCTTGTCTGGAGTACAGTACAGCGCCCCTGTCTGTTGTTGTCAGCGTGCCAGAGGGAAAGCTAGGAGGCCCCTCTTCTCTACCATTAATCTGCTCCCTCCCTGGAGCAGGCAGGCAGGGTGGACAGAGCAGAGCTGAGGGAGAGCCTGGAGCCTGACCCTTCCTGGAGGAGTAGAAGGACGTAGGTGATGGAGTGGTGAGGGAGACCCAAACTGTGGTGAGGGAGACCCAAAAGAGCCACATCTGGCCGGGCATACAGACCTGTACATGCAGGAGCATGGGGGCATCTTATTCAAAGAAAGTAAGTTGGCTTCCTCTTTTAAGACGGGCTGGAGTTGCTGTTCAACACTTAATATGTCTTACTATTCTGCCTCAATACATCTTGTTAACTAACCCTAGATATGTTTGGTGGCTTATTTATTGATTTACCTGTTGGGGGTGTAGGGAAGGTATGAGAGGGAGTCACATTCGTTGGCCTTTGATCTAGACTACTTGTAACTAAAGCTATGGTATATAATTTGCTGAAAACTTTATTTATTTGAAAACTCATTATAAAGAACCAAGAACGCCTTTTGCAGACAATCTCTTTAATGGCTTAGAAAAGACAGAAATACCTGTGTCTGTTTGCTATAATACCTTGTTCAGTATAGTAACTGTGGACTTTACAGACTAACAAATTAATTGAATCACTTGGCTGAACATCACACAGAACATAAGCAACTTTTACTAGTCAGCCTTGAAATATGTGATATTTAGCTGTTTGAATGGCAGGATTAGCAACCTTGACCTTTCCATTGTTTACCGTCACACATCCATGCATGAATGTAACTGTGGATAATGCTGGGCATGAAGGCATGCACAGAGAATATAAATTCCGCAAATACTCCAGAGGTTTCTGATTAACTAGGGAACTTCATTGTTGGCCATTGAGCAAGCGACCATGTCCAATAGAGTATGCATAGGGCTGCATTCACAAACATTTGAACTATGGGGTGGGACGCGCCTGTTTGAGGGTGTGGATCAGGTTGTGTTACCATGGAGCCAGTGGATGACAGCTGACAGCTGGGGTTCCCAGAGGGTTACTAGAGCATTATGGGATGCATGTGTCCTCTCATCACCCTAGGGGCCTGTGTCATATCTAAGGGGAATTTATGACCGAGTCAGATTAATGGGCGTATGTCTGACTGTAATTCACACAGTATCTATTTATGTGCTATGCTGAAGCCAGCCTGGAGTCAACATGTGTTCATGTGAAAGAACAGGGAAATGAAAAGTGCAAAAGTTATGAAGTTTGTCATAAGAGAAACACATCACCTATATCAGACACCTGCAGTCTGTTGCAGATTTTTCTGCATAGCTATGTTTACCATACCATTGTCACCAAGTAAGGGAAAAAGGTACACACACCACATACAAATAGTCTTATACTGTGATGAAATACAACCATCATAGGACTAGAATATTTACTCCATAACATTCACGGATCTCAACACAGTGTGACTGTATCTTCAGCTATCTCTTCCCACCTTTACAAATTAAATGACTCAACCTTGCCCAATATCACCAGCATTTTAACTGCATAGTCCCAATCCGAATTACCCCCATGGGTGTTTGGGTGTTATGGCCCAAATGCAGCAAGAATTTTAGTAAAACGTTAGAAGTGAGGCATTAAGAAACATACTCACTCTGTATTATGTGCCTCTTTACAGAAGCTAAGGGGGCATTATAATGAGGAAATTATGCTCTAATTAATTTTTAAAGCAATGTTCCTTATTATTAACGGGTTACATAACATAATACACCTCAGTAGACAACCAGCTGTAACATGATTGATTCAGTCTAACCCTTTTGTTTTGATCTCTCCCAATTCTTTCTCATTGGATGGCTAGGGATTTTTTGACATTATTTTGACAGGGAGTCAATGCTGAGACCAAGTTCTCTTTTCCAGATGAGGCCTGTATAGCAACACAATACACATCAAAATTCAATGAGCACATTAAAGTAACTTTCATATACACATTAAAATACATGTTATAATACACAGTAATACACAAAAGGCAGAACACCATCATAACAAATTATGTTAGGTCCTCTAACAACCGTCTGAAATGTACCAAATCCTCCAATTTTAAAGTGTACTATAGATCATTCCACACGTAAGGTGCAAAAAAACTTAAAGCAGATCTACCCAACTCACTGGTGATTGAAGGCTCTCTTATAGGGTATATAGTGCCTTCAGAAAGTATTAATATCACTTGACATATTCTACTTTTTGCTGTTACAGCCTTAATTCAAAATGTATTAACTTTATTTTTTTCTCACCCATCTAGACACAATACCCCATAATAACAAAGTGAAAACATGTTTTTAGAAATGTTAGCTAATTTATTGTTAAATTGGTTTTTGATCATTGCTAGACAACCATTTTCAAGTCTTGCCATAGTTTTAGAAGTAGGTTTAAGTCAAAACTGTAACTCGGTCACCCAGGAACATTTTTGGAAAGCAACTACAGTTTACATTTGGCCTTGGGTTTTAGGTTATTGTCTTGCTAAAAGGTGTATTCATCTCCCAATTTCTGGTGAAATGCAGACTGAACCAGGATTTCCTCCAGGATTTTGCCTGTGCTTAGCTTCATAACGTTTATTTTTTTATCATAACATGATGCTGCCACCACTATGCTTGAAAATATGGAGAGTGGTACTTAGTAATGTATTGTATTGGATTTGCCCCAAACATAACATTTTGTATTCAGGACAAAAAGTGATTTGCTTTGCCACATTTTTTGCAGTATTACTTTACCGCCTTGTTGCAAACAGGATGCATGTTTTAGAATATTTGTTATTCTGTACAGGCTTCCTTATTTTCACTCTGTCAATTAGGTTAGTATTGTGTAGTAACTACAATGTTGATTCATCCTCAGTTTTCTCCTACCAAAGCCATTAAAAACTGTAACTGATTTCACCATTGGCCTCATGTTGAAATCCCTGAACAGTTTCCTTCCTCTCTGGCAACTGAGTTAGGAAGGACGCCTGTATCTTTGTAGTGACTGGGTGTAAATATACACCATACTGTCACGTTCTGACCATAGTTCTGTTATTTTATCTTTGTTTTAGTATGGTCAGGGCGTGAGTTGGGTGGGCAGTCTGTTTGTTTTTCTATGTTGGTTTTTGAGTTCGGCCTAGTATGGTTCTCAATCAGAGGCAGCTGTCAATTGTTGTCCCTGATTGAGAATCATACTTAGGTAGCCTGGGTTTCAGTTTTGGGTTGTGGGTGTTTGTCTTCCGTGTCAGTGTTTGTCGCCATACTGGACTGTTTCGTTCATTTCACGTTTATTGTTTTGTATTTCGTAGTGTTCAGTTTGTTTTAAAATAAACATTATGGACATTTACCACGCTGCGTTTTGGTCCTCCGATTCTTCTCGCTTCTCCTCAGAAGAAGAGGAGGACGAGGTTCGTTACACATACAAAGTGTAATTAATAACTTCACCATGCTCAAATGGATATTCAATGTCTTATTTTTAAAATGTTACCCATCTACCAATAGGTGCCCTTCTTTGCAAGGCATTGGAAAACCTCCCTGGTCCTTGTGGTTCAAATTCACAGCTCGACTGAGGAAACTTACAGATAATTGTATGTGGGGGGTACAGAGAAAAGGTAGTCATAAAAAATGTATGTTAAACACTATTATGCACAGAGTGAGTCCATGCAACTTATTTAGGCCTGCCATAACAAAGGGGTTGAATACTTGTTGACTCAAGACATTTCAGCTTTTACTTTTTAATTCATTTGTAAAACTTTAGAAAAACATAATTCCACTTTGACATTATGGGGTATTGTGTTTAGGCCATTTTAAATGTAAATGTAAATTCAGACTAACACAACAAAAGTCATGGGGTGTGAATACTTTCTGAAGGCAGTGTAGATTGTTAAAACTGTATCAGGTTGACCTTACTAAACTCATATTAATCATAGAGGGGAAGAGATGCATGTAACACCAGGGTCTTTTATTTAAATGCAACCATGATGAGACAGAGCATGGATATGGCTCTCAGTTTCTTCACTGATAGTACTGCATTTTCCCTACTGCTATCTGGGACATCGAGTAGAGTTAAATCTGTCTTGTGCCAAAAACCCACTGAAGCAGATTAAGGCAATCAGAGAAAATCCCTGTCCACATTACCCAATGGACAGACTAAAAATACTGGCTACCTCTTTAGAAAGAATTTAACTGCAAAGTAACTGGTGTTATGGACTCAGGCATGCAGAGAAACTACAGTATCAGTGCTATGTTTTTTTCACAGGTCTAAAGTTACCCTAAAGCTTACCATTTTTATTGCACAGTAACGTACACTGCTGGTCCCATGTTTCATGACCTTAAATAAAAGATCCCCAAATTATTCCTATAAGCACAAAAAACCTTATTCTCTCAAATTTTGAGCACAAAAGTGTTACCATGCTGGGGAATCTAAAACCGCAGACCATGTGTATGGCGTCTTGTGGGCAATGTCAAAGTTGTGAACAGAGTGCCTCATGGTAATGATGGGGTTATGGTACGGACAACAAACACATTTTATCGATGGCAATTTGAATGCACAGAGATACCGTGAAGAGATCCTGAGGCACATTGCCGTGCCATTCATCCACCGCCATCACCTCATGTTTCAGCATGATCATGCATGTCCCCATGTCGCAAGGATCTGTACACCATTCCTGGAAGCTAAAAATGTCCCAGTTCCTCCATGGCCTGCATACTCACCAGACATTTCACCCATTAAGAATGTTTGGGATGCTCTCGATCGACGTGTACGACAGCGTGTTCCAGGTCCCGCCAATATCCAGCAACTTCTCACAGCCATGGAAGAGGAGTGGGACAACATTCCATAGGCCACAATCAACAGCCTGATCAACTCTTATGCGAAGGAGATGTGTCGCGCTGCATGAGGCAATTGGTAGCCACACCAGATACTGACTGGTTTTCTGATCCACGCCACTACCTTTTTTTAAAGGCATCAGTGACCAACAGATGCAAATCTGCATTCCCAGTCATGTGAAATCCAAAGACTAGGGCCTAATTTATTTATTGAAATTAACTGATTTCCTTATATGAACTGGAACTCCGAAAAATCTTTGAAATTGTTGCAAGTTGCATTTATATTTTTGTTCAGTGTATTTGATAGAACAGCACTGTAATAATTCTGCTGAGCAACCATTCGTCTGTTACCTACAAACCCAGAATATATTTGTAGGTATTTCTTACATAATTGTTTAATTAGACTTTCAGACATAAGACCCGACCCATGCAGAAATTTGGAATGCTTTTTTATTAAACTCCCTGGCTCATTGATGGGGTTCTTTAGTCACTATTGTCTGTGGCCACCAACAGTGTCTAAATGAGGGAAGGAAGAGAAAGATAGTGGAGGAAGGTGAGAGTTGATGGGTAGTAGCCTACAGGTCTGTTCTCAAAGTTCTGGGTCATGGCTAATTAGGTGGTAAGAGTGTTTAAAAAGGGAAAGCATTCTTAATCCCCAAACAGTTTACAGTCAATTCAACATCTATTAATTTAATTGAAATGTCATGGAAACAACGTTGATTCAAGCAGTGTGTGCCCAGTGGGAATGCACAATGGAATTGGAGTACACTGGGACACTAAAGAAAACATTAACAACCTATTTTGACATGTACTCAATACTCTTTTTGTTATTTTCTATAAGTACCATTTGATCAGTTGTGGAGCTTTGAGTAAGCAGTCGCACCATTCTCCTTAAGAGTTTTTGGGAGTAAATCAAGGCATTGTTTAGGTGAGGCACGGTAGGTGCGAAAGTATTCACCCCCTTGGCATTATTCCTATTTTATTGCCTTACAACCTGGAATTAAAATAAAACATATTTGGGGGGGGGGTGTATCATTTGATTTACACAAGATGCCTACCACTTTGAAGGTGCAAAATATTTTGTATTGTGAAAGAAATAAGACAAAATAACAGAACTTGACCGTGCATTTGACTAGGCCATTCCAAGACATTTAAATGTTTCCCCTTAAACCACTCAAGTGTTGCTTTTAGTAGTATGCTTAGGGTCATTGTCCTGCTGGAAGGCAAACCTCTATCCCATTCTCAAATTTATGGAAGACTGAAACAGGTTTCCCTCAAGAATTTCCCTGTATTTAGCACCATCCATCCTTCCTTTAATTCTGACCAGTTTCCCAGTCCCTGCCGATGAAAAACATCTCCCACAGCATAATGCTGAACCACCATGCTTCACTGTGGGGATGTTTTTCTCGGGGTGATGAGAGGTGTTGGGTTTGCACCAGACATAGCCTTTTCCTTGATGGCCAAAAAGCTACATTTTAGTCTCATCTGACCAGAGTACATTCTTCCATATGTTTGGGAAGTCTCCCACATGCCTTTTGGCGAACACCAAACGTGTTTGCTTATTTTTTACTTTAAGTAATGGCTTTTTTCTGGCCACTCTTCCGTAAAGCCCTGCTCTGTGGGTGTACGGCTTAAATTGGTCCTATGGACAGATACTCCAATCTCCGCTGTGGAGCTTTGCAGCTCCTTCAGGGTTATCTTTGGTCTCTTTGTTGCCTCTCTGATTAATTCCCTCCTTGTCACGTCTGCTCCCACTCTTCCCTCCCCCTGGCACTTGAGGACGCCAGGTTGCCCTGCATCACACACTCCTGCCATCCGTCCCACACATCAGCGTTATTGGACTCACCTGGACTCACTTATCACCTGTTTATTTCCTCCCCTATATTTGTCAGTTCCCCAGCTCTGTTCCCACTGTTGCATTGATTGTTTTTTTGTCTTTGTTTTCTGTATGCTGACGCTATTCCTGTCTCGATATATGTCTGTCATTTATTAAATGTTACTCCCCGTACCTGCTTCGTCTCTCCAGCGCCAATACATGTGACACTCCTTGCCTGGTCCGTGAGTTTTGGTGGGCGGCCCTCTCTTGGCAGGTTTGTTGTGGTGCCATATTCTTTACATTTTTTAATAAAGGATTTAATGGTGCTCCGTGGGATATTCAAAGTTTCTGATATTTTTTTATAACCCAACCCTGATCTGCACTTCTCCACAACTTTGTCCCTGGCCTGTTTGGGGAGTTCCTTTTTCTTCATGGTGTTGCTTGCTTGGTGTTGCCCCTTGCTTAGTGGTGTTGCAGACTCTGGGGCCTTTCAGAACAGGTGTAAATATACTGAGATCATGTGACACTTCGATTGCACACAGGTGGACTTTATTTAACTAATTATGTGACTTCTGAAGGTAATTGGTTGCACCAGATCTTATTTAGGGGCTTCATAACAAAGGGGGTGAATACATATGCACGCACCACTTTTCCATAATATATATTTTAGAATTTTTTGAAACAAGTTCTTTTTTCCATTTCACTTCAACCATTTGACTATTTTGTGTATGTCAATTACATGAAATACAAATCCATTTAAATTACAGGTTGTAATGCAACAAAATAGGAAAAATGCCAAGTGGGATGAATACTTTTGCAAGGCACTGTAGGCATGAAGGTTTTTAAACAAATGTTCCCATTCATGGTTAATGTTGTATATGTTGGCTCAATCAGAAATTACCTTTACAAGCTGCAATGCCTATAGCCCATGATAGGATGGAATCCTGGCATAATTTAGGAATACATTTTTTGGGGAATAATGCGAAGGGGGATTAGTACTTTTACAAGACACTGTATCTGTAATGATATGGCTGTAGTGAGAGGGTGAGGGTATCTTAGGTAGATGGCTACATTGAAATAGGAAACATCCATTAGCTATGTTTGTTGACGATTTGTGGGCCCCTATGCCAACCAGATGTACTGCTTACTTATTAAACACACAGAGGTGGTAATGATGATGGGACTTCTGACTAAAACCGTTAAGACTGACAATAATCTTAGAATCTGTAATGTAATGGTTTACTGCAACGCCCTAATGTTCAAGATGCTCCAAAGACCAAGCTCTGGGCAGGACAAATTCCATGCCTGAAAACCAAGTCACATGTTTAAAACTGTGAGACAGAAGACTAGCACTTGCTAATTAAACTGAACACAGGCCAAAAAGGCCACTCAATATTAAGGTTAATTAAAGAGTAAGCCACATACTAACCTTTCCCTGACCCTCTGCAAATGCTTACTTAAATTGTTTAGGTTCCTTGTTTAGGTTCCACCTCTGAAGAATGACGCAGGCTGCTAATAATTATTCACAAATTGAGGGTTGGAACGTTGTGGTGATTTCCACATGGAGTGGAGAAATAACAACAAGTAGGGCATTGACAGCTATCAGTGTAGCTAGCTAGCATATCTAGCAAGCTAATGCTATCTGTTTCTGTTTTTTTTACTACACCATATTCAAAAGATTAGCTACCTGGCTAGGCTATCACAAATGGAAAAATACTATAGTGTATACTATGTTAGGAATATTATAGTTCACTGTAGTGTTTTGCAGACTGAAGTATGGTATACTGTAGTATTTACTATAGTTTTTTTGCAGACTGTGGTGTACCGTAGTATTTACTGTAGTGTTTTGTTTCTTATCTTTAATATATACGTGGGGGGCTTTCTCCTTGAGAAAACCTGCTGGATAAATACTAAAAGATCAAATGTTCCATTACCTATAGGTAGGTAGGTAGGTAGGTAGGTAGGTAGGTAGGTAGTGTCGTGGAAATGTCCTGTATTACCAAATCATGAGAGAGCAAACCACAAACAAGTCAGAGTTATATCATAAAGTCCATACTTAATTATATATGAGCTTCACCATAGCCCTGTGACTCTCAGATCAATTCAGTGTCGATAAATGAATTCTCTGAGAGTGTCAACATAATGGCAACTGAGATCCTTTATAGCAAAGATCCACCCCCTAGTCGACATGACAAACCACAAGTCTTAGGAAAACTACACAAAGGAAGAATTTTACTTAATGAGAGGAGTATCCCATAGCCAGACATCATTAGCTATAAATTATCTTTCAGTTTGCTCTCCTAAAACGAAGTTCCTATCTTGTTCTTGGTACCACTTAGGACCAAAACATTACCTTATCCAATGGCCTATATCAATTGTCAATTCTAGATACTCCCATCAAAAATACAACCCCTCCTGGACAAGCTCACGGAGAGGAGTGACTGGCACACAGACATTGTGGAGCCAAATAACTGGTTCCCCATTAATCACACCATCCCTTCACATGGTTTAGGAATAGTTACAAACATATTCACAGATAAGACAAACCTGACCTCTCCCCTCTCTGGGCTTTTTCCCACATAAGCATACTTATGAACATTGATAAAACATCTTATTTATCAATGTTACCAAAATAATTCTGATTCTGCCACAACAGTAGGTAGGTAGGTAGGTATAAAGGAAGGACTGGGGTCTGTACATTCAGCACTTCAGCTGTCTTCCATAACCGTAGGGAACACTATATATGGCCTATACTTGGCATGTAGGTTTCTTACTTACGGGTGGCACATATTAGGATATGGGGGACATGAATGGGTAGGGTATATGCTCATTAAATACTGTAGTATTTACTATAGTTAAAAAATATATGTTTTTGCGGACTGTAGTGTTTTTGCGGACATTTATAAAATATTTTGTGTGGATAATACTTTAGTATTTCCTATAGTGTTCTACAGTATACTACAGTATACTACACAATTCTATACTAAGTACTACACATGATCGAGGGATAGCCTACTACAGTGTGTAGTATAGTATTCTACTTAAGTGATAATGCCCGAGAAGCGGGTGTTTGTAGGACATATTGGCACGGATGTTGGTCAAACCATGCAAATATATCCTCCAAACACCGGTTTCTCGGGCATTATCACAACGGGTTACCAACATATTCAAATAATGATTTATATATTTAAAAGAGAAATGTTATTTTGATTAATTTATTCATATTATGTCATCCTTCCACAAGATATAGTCCTGAAACAAATCTAGAGTTGCTACCCAAGCCGGCTGGTCGTTCGTTCTATTGGTTCAGTTGCCAGAGACGCGACCCAGTCATTTAGTCTTTTTGTTCTGTATCTATGGACGTTCAGTCGTTCGTTCTAAATGTACCATTGCCATACTGGCTAGCAACGTTCTCATCCATTGCTTGCTAGCAAGCCAACGACAACGATAGCTGGTTCTGGAGCAGGATTTGTCATATGCATTTAGGGAAAACTTCCCCACAGATGGATGGGGGAAACCAGCATCTATTGTTATCTCCAAAGTTGTGTCATCTTACATATTGCGGATGCAAATATGCCATAGAAATAGAAGGTATAAAATGATGCTCCGGTAATATGCATAGCCTAACTACTGAACGGTTTGGACTAGAGACATGTTATTCTACATTGTAATTGACACAGAGCAACCTTTGGTAGGCTGCTGGCAGGATGTTCGGCTGCACTACGGCAATGCTACACTGGACTCGCTAAATGTACAGTAGCCCTTAGGGTGCTAAGCAACTAACAGGTCCAGAACAAATGCTAAGTCAGCCAGTGCTCATACCATGGTTCTCACAGCGAGGGGAAATGAAATGATAGGCTCAATGACTTTGCTCATGATGCACGCCGCAAATGACATGTAACAACACTCTGAGCTCATCGGACATGAAATGAAACACCAATACAAATGTAACAACAGCACAACAAAACAGAAAACAAGTTTGTGGAATCTTCTTTCGTGGATGCCTTTCTATTATAGGATACACACTTGTGGATTCTAGCTGAACCAATCAAAGAAGTGGGCATCGTCTTTCAGCAACAAAAAAAATTGAGTGAATTCCGCTCCTGTCTGCGTTTAAAGGTTCCTTACGTATCAACAGGTGCTCGGGGAGTATCCATCACCCTTTGTGATACAGCAGGAGGGGAAGACACATGAGAAAGCATGTGTGTTCAAATCTCTTTAGGGCATCTACAGGACTCAGCCCCCTTGATGGTTGCACATAGTGTTGAGCAGGGGCACAACTTTCACTGGGGACGGTGGGGGGGAAGTCCTCCCCCCACTTATGAAACCAAAGTTGTGCCCATGGTGTTGATTGTCTGCTGTTGGACATGTTGTGGTGAGGAAGGAAAGGGTTGAAAGCACCTCAGACACCAGCCTGGCCTCAGAGCCATACAAAATATACTTTGCATATTTCTGAGGACCTCCAAGACATATGACACCTACTAATGGTCTAGTTACTTTAGCCAGAAACGAAAGTAGGGAGGTTGGTCAGGGAGGATAGGTGGGCGTAATCCACGACGGTCTAGCAATCCAAAGGCTGAATGTTCGAGGTGCGTCGGGGACAACTGTAGCATTTTAGCTAACCCTTCCCCTAACCCTTATTCTAAACGTAACCCCTGCTACGTAAATTGTCATTTTAGTTTTCCTAACCGCCAATGTACATTTTCCCTGTAATTCTCATTTGTTTATGGCGCAACAAGCAACCTGGTCTCAGATAAAGATGTGTAATACTATACGTCCTCCAAGAGGAATCATAAGTTACTTCATCCAATTCGTATGCTATTGTACAACCGGGTAAGATGTATGATACTATACGTCCTCTGATTTGTATGATATTGATATTGTATCCATTCATTATGTAACCTAACATAATTGAACATATCATACTAAATGGATTGCCACATATTTACATATAGATTAATACAAATTGTCCTGAGACCACGTTGCAGACACAGCTTGCCCTGGCAGTATCCGTAAGACTTCATTAAACAGGAGGAATTCAGGATCAGTCTCAGTGAGTACAGAGACGTCTGTGGATAATGGGTTTAAATATGCCCAAAACAGCAGTTTGTGTCCTGTGAATTTCTATATAAGGCAATGTGGAAAATAAAATTATACATTAGTATACACTTGCCAAAAGTGAATGAGGAGCGATGTGGATGTCTGTATCTGTTGTTATTGTTAAGGTTCACTGAATGTTTAAAAGGAAGGATTGACCATTGCTCTCTGGGTCATGACATTTAGGATGATGCCTTTGATGCATTTTGAGCTGTAACAATCCCAGGGCCTCCAATCCACCAATCGCCAGTCACTCCCTCAACCATGAAGCCAGTGTGATGCTGTATTTAAACAAAAACGATACACTCCAAGCAGGAGAGAATATTAATAACACTTATCACAGTGAGAGAAAACAGAGAGAACCATAATGTTCCTTCATTCCTACATCTGAGAAGAACTGGGCTGGACGGAATGTGCTGTAGCTGTGTCTTTTTATTACATATTTTAAAGCTCCTATAGGTTAATGTAACCTACAGTTTATGATTACATACTTCTTCAATAAACTATCATGACTATTATTGTTATCAAGAAAACTGACACCATCCATGTTTTGTAATAAACTAAATTGTACTCTATAATATGTTATGGAAACAGTACTGCAATTATGACAGTGCTGCTGATTAAAAAATATTTCACATGTAAACATTACAATGGTGGTTTGTCCTTGAGAGAGAGAGAGGTTTACACAATAATGTATGTATCATGGCAAAAATGATAAGATATCAAAACATGTGGAGTACTCACAAATTCCAATTCTAAATCCACTTGAGCCCAACCCTGCTGGACAGGCAATCAATACCAAGCTGGCAAAGCAGAAAACCCAGACACAACATCATACCAGCCAGGCCTGGTCTCTCACCTGTGTGCACACATTTTGATCCCAGGCTATGCCAGGCTGACGCTGGTGTCAGTGCAGCTTATGATGGAACTACAACCTGCCCTGTGTCGTCCGTCCTTGTGTGACATGCTGTCAGACATCTGTCCCTGTTGCTGGCATGTGACCTACAGTCGCCCAGCTGCAGATCCATATGACTAGATGGTGTTTGTGTTTACCTGCATGCTCCTGTCCTCATTACAAGCTCTTCTGGCTCCACCATATAGGACATTATTTTATTTGTATTTTATTTCACCTTTATTTAACCAGGTAGGCCAGTTGAGAACAAGTTCTCATTTACAACTGCGACCTGGCAGTTATACTTAAAATACTATACCATCCAACAGTTAAAATCCCTCAGATATCGGTTTATTCACCAAAGCTGCAACATGGACCTGAAATGATACTGTAGCTGTAATGAGAGTAGAGGGCCTCACTTGGACTAGCTCTGAAGGTGCTGCTATCACAATCAGTTGTGGCAGATATATACTGAAAGTACAAAACATTAAGAACACCTTCCTACTATTAAGCTAGCCCTCAGAACAGCCTAAATTTGTCAGGGAATGGACTCTACAAGGTGTTGAAAGCATTCCACAGGGATGCTGGACCCTGTTGACTCCAATGCTTCCCACAGTTGTGTCAGTTTGGCTGGATGACCTCTGGGTGGTGGACCATTCTTGATACACACAGGAAACTGTTGAGAATGAAAAACCCAGCATCATTGCAGTTCTTGACACAAACCGGTGTGCCTGGTACCTACAACCAAACCCCGTTCAAAGGAACTTAAATATTTTGTCTTACCCACTCACAATCCATGTCTCAATTGGGATCATATCTTTCACCTGGATTCACCTGGTCAGTCTGTCATGGAAAGAGGTGTTCTTAATGTTTTGTACCCTCAGTGTACAGTAGATGTGTTTCTCCACTAGGGGGCAGAATCAGTAGTCTCAACAGAGTTCAATCTGATAATGCATAAATCTGAAATTGTATGACCATTGCATGTTGTGTAGTGTTGCTGTTGTTGTTGTTGTTGCTATGTGTGTGCGCACATACATGTGTGCGTTAATGTGGGTGTATGTTATAGCCTGACTCAGGAAAGTGAACACTTTGCAGTTTAAAATTGTCTTTAAAAATGTTGTTCTGCCTGAGTACATTAGTTTTCCTTCCTTTGATGACTTGTGGTGTAGAATCGCCTTACTGGGATCCCAGATAGGGGGCGGTGAGAGTAACACTAATGTACTGTCCTGGGGTGTACACTGCCCCTGAGCACTGATCTAGGATCAGGTTCATGGAGTGGTTCTCATATTTGTTTACTTTTAGTAAACAAAAAAACTGTCTATTCAGGATCCTGACTTACCAAGGAACTAGCTCAACTTCTCCAAGTCCTCAAGGGAGTCGACAGTGGGTTAACAGCAACACTGACTGTGTCACTACCCATTATCAAGGGGCAATGCTGAAGGGCCTGTCACCAGCTGTCCTACTACATGTGTCAGGTTCTAAATCAACATTACAGGTTTTAAATATGCACACTCTCTTGGGTAGTTCCCTCTGTCTCTTCCAATGAATTAGTCCTGAATACCTCTGACAATCTCTCTGTTTTTATTGCTCTTTCATCGTATCTAGAAAGCAGTGCGATCATGTAGGGTACTGTACTGAGGCAATGTGTCAGCCACAAGACTTGATTGTGTAAGATATATATATTTATATACATGTTTTAAATGGCCAATGATGACACTGCGTCCTTTCAATATTGAAATATGTAGTAATACTATTCAAAGGGTATAATGCAAACATAATTATAACGTTGTGTAATTATCATTGTGGGTGTGGACGTGTTTAACAAAAACACAACAAACAAACATTTCACCAACTGGGGAATATTTTGTTAGTCCCAACAAGGTCAAATGCTATTTCTAGGGGGTTTAGGGTTAAGGTTCGATTTAGTGTTAGGGTTAGAATTAGGTTTAGGGTTAGGAGCTAGGGTTAGTTTAAGGGTTAGGGTTAGGTTTAGATTTTTGGGGTAAGGTTAGGGTTAAGGGTAAGGGAAAATAGGATTTCGAATGGAACTGAATTGTGTGTCCCCACAGGTTAGTTGTACAAGACTGTGTGTGTGTGTGTGTAACTGAATGCATAACACTGATCTCTAATGGGCCAGGTAACCAGTCCTGCTACTGTCGATATCAACCAGGCAATATCAAGGTTAGGGTTAAAGTTAGAATTAGTGGTTGGAAGGTGCCATGGTTGTGTACTTCCTAGCAACCCTGCTCTCCTGTCCGGAGCCTCTGCTACCAGCCTGTGTCGTCTGGGTAACCTGAGCACCCTAAGGTGTGAAACCAGAGCACCAGATCACTGGACCAGGGTCCAAATCGATTTGACAAAAAAAGTCCAACCTCTTTGTCTCAAACCTTATTATGGGGTAGAGGCATAGAGGCACTTTCTCAGGATGCTTAATAAAACCAGAGGAAAATCAAACAGGACTGAATGGAAAGGTCAAATGACCACTGGTGGTAAGGAGACACTGGGCCAGGGCAATACACAACATAACATTCTAAACCCAGGTCAGCCAGCCTGTAGGCACACAGTAGGATGCTTTATGAACACCGTGTTTCCCGCTATCTATTGCTGTTCACTGGACCCTATGATTACTTGGCTACATAGCTGATGCCTGCTGGACTGTTCATTAATCACGTACTCCATTTTGTTTATTTTGTTTATCTGTCGGGCCCAGCCTCAAACTCAGGCCACATGTGTAGTTAACTGACCCTCTCTGTCCATTCATCGACATTTTACCTGTTGTTGTCTTAAGCTGATTAGTTGCTGTCTTACCCGTTGTTGTCTTAGCTAGCTCTCCAAATCAACACCTGTGATTACTTTATGCCTCGCTTTTTGTCTCTCTCTAATGTCAATATGCCTTGTGTACTGTTGTTTAGGGTAGTTATCATTGTTTTATTTTACTGCAGAGTCCCTAGTCCCACTCAACATGCCTCAGATAGCTTTTTTTTCCCACCTCCCACACATGCGGTGACCTCACCTAGTATAACTAGTGCCTCCAGAGACGCAACCTTTCTTATCATCACTCAATGCCTGAGTTTACCTCCACTGTACCCGCACCCTACCATACCCTTGTCTGTACATTATGCCCTGAATCTATCCTACCATGCTCAGAAATCTTCTCCTTCTATTCTCTGTCCCCAACGCACTAGACAACTAGTTTTGATAGCCTTCATCCTACTCTTCCTCTGTTCCTCGGGTGATGTAGAGGTTAATCCAGTCCCTGAGTGTCCCCATGTGCTCTCTTTTGTTGCATGTTAACATCAGAAGCCTCCTCCCTAAGTTTGTTTTACTCACTCCACCAACCCTGATGTCCTTGCCGTGTCTGAATCCTGGTTTAGGAAGGCCACCAAAAATTCTGAGATTTCCCACATTTTCCGTCAAGATAGAACTGCCAAAGAGGGGTGAGTTGCAATCTACTGCAGAGATAGGCTGCTAAATTCTGTCATACTTTCCAGGGCTATGCCCAAACAGTGCTTCTAAAAATTTTTTTATGAATCTCTGCAGAAATAAGTCTCTCACTGTTGCCGCCTGTTATAGACTCCCCTCAGCTCCCAGCTGTGCCCTGAACACCATATGTGTTACGGTGCGAGGCTGGTACCCGAGGCTACTCTGAAAAGGAGATAGCCCGGTCGCAGACGAAGGAAGCGAGTTGTGGGCGTATTCTGCCCAGGGGAGCTGTTCTGACCAAGACGCAGGGTTGCGAAAAGAAAGACTGCGTAAGATGCGACCAATAGTCTGATTGGCCCGTTCTGCTTGACCGTTAGACTGGGGGTGAAAGCCGGAAGAGAGACTGACGGAAGCCCCAATCAAACGGCAAAACTCCCTCCAAAATTGAGACGTGAATTGCGGACCTCTGTCCGAAACGACGTCTGACGGAAGGCCATGAATTCTGAAAACATTCTCGATGATGATTTGTGCCGTCTCTTTAGCAGAAGGAAGCTTAGCAAGGGGAATAAAATGAGCCGCCTTAGAGAACCTGTCGACAACCGTAAGAATCACAGTCTTCCCCGCTGACGAAGGCAGTCCGGTGACAAAATCTAAGGCGATGTGAGACCACGGTCGAGAGGGAATGGGAAGCGGCCTGAGACGGCCGGCAGGAGGGGAGTTACCGGACTTAGTCTGCGCGCAGACCGAACAAGCAGCCACGAAGCGACGCGTGTCATGCTCCCGGGTGGCTCCCTGCAGGATCTCGAAGGCTGAAGACATAAGAGGAAGCGGATAACGATTCTTCACTGTTATGTCATTCAGCCCTCGATAATCTATGCAGGGGCGCAGGGACCCGTCCTTCTTCTTAACAAAAAAAAACCCCGCTCCGGCGGGAGAGGAGGAGGGGACTATGGTACCGGCGGCAAGAGCTACAGACAAATAATCTTCGAGAGCCTTACGTTCGGGAGCCGACAGAGAGTATAGTCTACCCCGGGGGGGAGTGGTTCCCGGAAGGAGATCAATACTACAATCATACGACCGGTGTGGAGGAAGAGAGGTGGCCCTGGACCGACTGAACACCGTGCGCAGATCGTGATATTCCTCCGGCACCCCTGTCAAATCACCAGGCTCCTCCTGTGAAGAAGAGACAGAGGAAACAGGAGGGATAGCAGACATTAAACATTTCACATGACAAGAGACGTTCCAGGAGAGGATAGAATTACTAGACCAATTAATGGAAGGATTATGACAAACTAGCCAGGGATGGCCCAAAACAACATGTGTAAAAGGTGAACGAAAAATTAAAAAATAAATGGTTTCGCTATGATTACCAGAAACAGTGAGGGTTAAAGGTAGCGTCTCACGCTGAATCCTGGGGAGAGGACTACCATCCAGGGCGAACAAGGCCGTGGACTCCCTTAACTGTCTGAGAGGAATGTCATGTTCCCGAGCCCAGGTCTCGTCCATAAAACAGCCCTCCGCCCCAGAGTCTATTAAGGCACTGCAGGAAGCTGACGAACCGGTCCAGCGTAGATGGACCGACAAGGTAGTGCAGGATCTTGAAGGAGAGACAGGAGTAGTAGCGCTCACCAGTAGCCCTCCGCTTACTGATGAGCTCTGGCTTTTACTGGACATGAAGTGACAAAATGACCAGCGCAACCGCAATAGAGACAAAGGCGGTTGGTGATTCTCCGTTCCCTCTCTTTAGTCGAGATGCGGATACCTCCCAGCTGCATAGGCTCAGCACCCGAGCCGGCAGAGGAAGATGGTAGTGATGCGGAGAGGGGGGCAACGGAGAACGCGAGCTCCTTTCCACGAGCTCGGTGACGAAGATCAACCCGTCGCTCAATGCGAATAGCGAGTTCAATCAAGGAATCCACGCTGGAAGGAACCTCCCGGGAGAGAATCTCATCCTTTACCTCTGCGCGGAGACCCTCCAGAAAACGAGCGAGCAAAGCCGGCTCGTTCCAGCCACTGGAGGCAGCAAGAGTGCGAAACTCAATAGAGTAGTCTGTTATGGATCGATTACCTTGACATAGGGAAGACAGGGCCCTGGAAGCCTCCTCCCCAAAAACAGATCGATCAAAAACCCGTATCATCTCCTCCTTAAAGTCCTGATACTGGTTAGTACACTCAGCCCTTGCCTCCCAGATTGCCGTGCCCCACTCACGAGCCCGTCCAGTAAGGAGAGATATGACGTAGGCGATACGAGCAGTGCTTCTGGAGTAAGTGTTGGGCTGGAGAGAAAACACAATATCACACTGGGTGAGGAACGAGCGGCATTCAGTGGGCTCCCCAGAGTAACACGGCGGGTTATTGATTCTGGGCTCCGGAGATTCGAAAGCCCTGGAAGTGGCCGGTGGATCGAGGCGGAGATGGTGAACCTGTTCTGTGAGGTTGGAGACTTGGGTGGCCAGGGTCTCAACGGCATGTCGAGCAGCAGACAATTCCTGCTCGTGTCTGCCTAGCATCGCTCCCTGGATCTCGACGGCTGAGTGGAGAGGATCCGAAGTCGCTGGGTCCATTCTTGGTCGGATTCTTCTGTTACGGTGCGTGAATGAGGACCCAAAAGCGAATAAACGTAAACAGAGCTTCTTTAATAACAAAACATACGTAGGCTCAGATGGACCGGCAGATTCCGACAGGACAGGACAAGGTTGCAGCAAACATGACGATAGTCTGGTTCAGGCATGAATAACACAAACAAGAATCCGACAAAGACAGAAGCAGAAACAGAGAGAGATATAGAGACCTAATCAGAGGGAAAAAGGGAACAGGTGGGAAAAGGGGTGACGAGGTAGTTAGGAGGAGACAAGGAACAGCTGGGGGAAAGAGGGGGAGAAAAGGTAACCTAATAACGACCAGCAGAGGGAGACAGGGTGAAGGGAAAGGACAGAAACAAGACACAACATGACAATACATGACAATATGTGAATTGATTGCCCCCCACCTATCTTCAGAGTTCGTTTTGTTAGGTGACCTAAACTGGGATATGATTAACACCCCGGCCGTCTTACAATCTAAACTAGATGCCCTCAATCTCAAAAAAATTATCAAGGAACCCACCAGGTACAACCCCAAATCCGTAAGCATGGGCACCCTCATAGATATTATCCTGACCAACTTGCCCTCCAAATACACCTCTCCTATTTTCATTCAGGATCTCAGCGATCACTGCCTCATTGCCTGCATCCATAATGGATCAGATATAAAACACTTCTGCGAGCAGGTCTTTCTAATCGACCTGGCCCAGGTATCCTGGAAGGATACTGACCTCATCCCGTCAGTAGAGGATGCTTGGTTGTTCTTTAAAAGTAATTTCCTCACCATGTTAAGTAAGCATGCCCCTTGCAAAAAACGTAGAACTAAGAACAGATATAGCTCTTGGTTCACTCCAGACCTGACTGCCCTTGACCAGCACAAAAACATCCTGTGGCATACTGCACTAGCATTGAATAGTCCCTGCGATATGTAACTTTTCAGGGAAGTCAGGAACCAATACACACAGTCAGTTAGGAAAGCAAAGGCTATTTTTTCAAACAGAAATTTGCATCCTGTACTCCAAAAGGTTTTGGGACACTGTAAAGTCCACAGAGAATAAGAGCACCTCCTCCCAGCTACCCACTGCACTGAGGCTAGGAAGCACTGTCACTATTCGATAAATCCACGAAAATCGAGAATTTCAATAAGCATTTCTCCACACCCCCCGCAGCTACTTGCCCAAGCCTCCCCAGCTTCCCCTCTCCCAAATTCAGAGAGCAGATGTTTTGTAAGAGCTGCAAACCTTAGACCATACAAATCAGCTGGGCTTGACAATCTGGACCCTCTCTTTCTAAAATTAGCCGCCGCCATTGTTGCATCCCCTATTACTAGTCTGTTCAACCTCTCTTTCGTATCGTCCGATATTCCTAAAGATTGGAAAGCTGCAGCGGTCATCCCCCTCTTCAAAGGGGGAGACACTCTAGACCCAAACTGCTACAGACCTATATCTATCCTACTCCGTCATTCTAAGGTCTTCGAAAGCCAAGATAAACAGAACACTGACCATCTCGAATCCCACCGTACCTTCTCCACTATACAATCTGGTTTCAGAGCTGGTCATGGGTGCACCTCAGCCACGCTCAAGGTCCTAAACGATATCATAACCACCATTGATAAGAGACATTACTGTGCAGCCGTATTCATCGACCTGGCCAAGGCTTTCGACTCTGTCAATCACCGTATTCTTATCGGCAGACTCAACAGCCTTGGTTTCTCAAATGACTTGTTCACCAACTACTTCTCAGATAGAGTTCAGTGTGTCAAATCGGACAGCCTGTTGTCCGGACCTCTGGCAGTCTCTATAGGGGTACCACAGGGTTCAATTCTCGGGCCGACTCTTTTCTCTGTATATACCAATGATGCGATCTTGCTGCGGGTGATTCCTTGATCCACCTCTATGCAGACGACACCATTCTGTATGAATCTGGCCCTTCTTTGGACACTGTGTTAACAAACCCCTAAACGAGCTTCAATGCCATACAACACTCCTTCCTTGGCCTCCAACTGCTCTTAAACGCTAGTAAAACTAAATGCATGCTTTTCAACCGATTGCTGCCCACACCCGCCCGCCCGACGAGCATCACTTCTCTGGACGGTTCTGGCTTAGAATATGTGGACAACTACAAATACCTTGATGTCTGGCTAGACTGTAAACTCTCCTTCCAGACTCACATTAAGCATCTCCGACTTGTCATTTACAAAATAGCCTCCAACACTCTACTCAGCAAACTGGATGCAGTCTATCACAGTGTCGTTCATTTTGTCACCAAAGCCCCATATACCACCCACCACTGCGACCTGTATGCTCTCGTCGGCTGGCCCTCGCTACATATTCATCGCCAGACCCACCGGCTACAGGTCATCTATAAGTCTTTGCTCGGTAAAGCTCCGCCATAACTCAGCTCACCGGTCACCATAATGACACCCACCCGTAGCACGCGCTCCCGTAGGTATATCTCACTGGTCATCCCCAAAGCCAACACTTCATTTGGACGCCTTTCCTTCCAGTTCTCCTCTGCCAATGACTGAATGAATTGCAAAAATCGCTGAAGTTGGTGACTTATATCTCCCTCACTAACTTTAAGCATCAACTATCTGAGCAGCTATACACAGCCCATCTGTAAATAGCCCATCCATCTACCCACCTCATCCCCATATTGTTTTCATTTCATTTTTTGCTATTTTGCACACCAGTATTTCTACTTGCACATCATCATCTGCACATCTATCACTCCAGTTTTAAATTGCTAATTTGTAATTACTTCGCTTCTATGGCCTATTTATTACCTTACCTCCTTACGCCATTTGCACACACTGTATATAGATTTGTATATAGATTTTTCTATTGTGTTATTGACTGTACTTTTGTTTATCCCATGTATAACTCTGTTTTGTTGTTTTTTGTCGCACTGCTTTGCTTTATCTGGCCAGGTCGCAGTTGTAAATTAGAACTTGTTCTCAACTGGCCTACCTGGTTAAATAAAGGTGATTTTATTTTTTTATTTTTTAAGTAGGGGCTAGGTCCAGTGCTTACAAAAGGGATTTGGCCCAGGAATCCTCTACTGTAACTGGGATTTCTGGAAAACGTGGTAATTTTTGGGAAAGGTACCAGAATTTTGCAACCCTAGTACTGAGACAAACCTGTTATAGGACAGGTTGAGCCTGCTTGGATTTGATTGTCCACTTATAGAGGCAAGGCATGAACCTCGATACACTCATGGGGCAGGAAAATTAAGAGGATAAAGTTATGGACACTCATAAGCACTGGAGATCAATACAGAGCTTACTGTTCGTTATTCAGACAGTATGAGTTGACTCATCATTGACAGAGGGGCTTATGCAGTGTGTGGCTGTAACTATAGAGGGATTTTATTCCACACTAAGCTCATTTAAAACTTGACTCTATTGTTATTGGCACAGGCTTTTCTTCTTATACCTTCTTAGAGAGCCCCCTGGTAATTGTAATACTGCTTAGAGCAACTCTGTTGTACTTCAAAGCAATGAGAGAAAACATTTTTTATTATAACTATTCAATTTTACAAAAATGTATTCCATTTACCTTGAAAAAAATCTTTAGACATTATCATGACTGAAGCCTCTACTTTGATCACGTCACAACAAAAATGTGTATCATAGTACTTGATACAATCAACAGATATTATGTATTTTCCATGTGAGAACATGTATTATTTATAATTTGTCATATTCACAGAACATTTTAGAGTTGGGAGTACATGAGGAACACCCTGTCCCAATACAGTGACAAAACCTTCATCCCCCCAAGTCTCCATTTCCATGCAAGACACAGAATTCACCCCATACCCCACCAGTGGATTAACAGAAATGCCCCCACCCCAGTAATGCCAGGATGTGGGTTGGTGGGGGGACTCAAGACAGTAAAGGGCCTTGTCACTACACCAAGCCTGAGAAGGCCTCACCTAGCAACCGTAGACGGCAACACAATAACCTTTCACACAGCCGACAGGACGTCCAAAAGGCCCTTTTGAACGGAGCTCAGCTCACCCCTGTGAAGAGGCTGTGCTGCAATGCTTCATTATGAACAACCAGGCCTCTGGAGCCCTGCCAGAGGGAGGGAGGGAGGGAGGGAGGGAGGGAGGGATGTGGGGAGGAGAAAGATGAAGCAGTTACAGGATGGAGTAGAGGTATGGGGAAGAATAGGGATAAAAGGTGAGGAGGATGAAGGAGAAAGATGAAGAGAGGAATGGATAGGAGTAAAATGAGTAAGAGGAGTAGAAGTGAGAGGGATGGAGGAGGATGGGAGGGGAGAGAGGGACAAGACACCAATGGAGGAGTGTTTCAGTTCTGTTGTCACTGTGCCAGTGGCCTTCAACTGTTTATAGTCCCCAGACCGGTAATGTCCATTTAAAATCATTGAGGAGAGACACTAATGACGTCACAAGCATGGTGGGCGGATATGATCAAAATGTATCGATGTATCGTCTGAACCGAGCTCTGCCCCCCTCCCCCCTCTCTCTGCAGAAGGCGTACAACATCAACCAACAGCAGCAGCGTGTGAAAAACGGAAAGCACCAGAATGGCGCAGGTACATCTGGCCTTCTAAGTGTGATGAAAGAATAACAGGCCTGGGAAGTAAAGCCAAGCACCTCTGAGTTACCATCCTGTGTTATCAGCCTTTCCATGTACATAAAAGAGTAATGGACCTGGCCCTCCACTCACCTGTCTTCCACACACTTAGCACATTTGACTGTTTTACTGGTCTGGTTACAGTGTTTGTGTTATGCATGAAAACATGTTTTTAAAGTGTCCAAATCATCCAGCAAGAATCTTAAGGGTCTTACAAGAGTCTTACAATTCAGGACCTGTGCTAACATGATAAACTCTGATTGCGTCGATTTTGTGAAATAAAATGGACTATGTGGTACTCGACAGAGACTTAAGAGTCCAACATTAAGTCAACATGTCTTGAAGAGTGCTAAAGATATTTTTTTTTAAATCTTAATCTCATGTCTCACTTTGTTGAAAAACTAAGGATATGTTTAATGAAAAGCTATATTTATAACTGTAACAAATAAGTCAGTGAACAACTTGTCACCCAGTTATATTTTCCATAGTGGTAAGTAACCCTCTCCTGTCAGGAGAACAATATCACAGTGATACGGATAACCCTATGGGTGATGGCAGGCTAGCTCATCATCTCTATGTAGCCTAGCTAATTCTGTATACATTATGCATCCCTTAAAGCAGAGGCATTGGAAAAGTCATGTGGAGATGTACAGCCCAGTGTGCTCTTCCGCAGTACAGCCAGCCTGTCTACTGTACTACACTCTACCGAGTATGAAAGCACCCAGATGATTTATGGTTAATATGAGCATTGGGCCAGAGAGCTTAAACTCTCTGCTAATCCTACGAGCTATAGACCATTGAGGATCAGAGAGAGGGGGAGAGATGGAGAGAGACAGGGGGGGGGGGGAATAAGGAACTAGAGAGAGAGGGTAGTGAAAGAGAAAGAGAGAAAATAGTGAGAAATAATTTAAAAGAGAGAGAATAGGGGAGAGGGAAAGGGATCATGAGTGGATAGAGGAAAAGTGAGAGAAGATAAAAAAATGTGTAAGAGAGAGCATGAGAAAGAGAGCGTGAGAGGGGGAGAGAGAATATCTAACAGCATGTTAGAGAGGGAAGGGAGAGGCAAAAGAGAAAGTAATAATATTAGAGGGAGAGTGAGAGAGCACAGAGGGGAGGGAAGGAGAGCGGGAGGGGCGGGACAGTGGAATGCCCAGGGTCATGTGACTGTTTACTCTAGCCTGGGCACAGAAGTTTAAAGGAGTGCTGCACCAGCCCTGCCTCCGACGGGCTTCTACACAGAGACATTTAGGTTTCAGAGACAGGACACACAGAGACACCCGGACAGAGAGAGAGAGAGAGAGAGACAGACACAGAGAGAGGCATGGCACAGAGAGTCACCCACAGCCACAGCCTGTTCCCTCCTGGCCAGTCTGGGAGGCCCAGGGACGTGATGGTCAAGTCAGGTAAGACCCATGCAGAGCAAGACTCCACTCTGTCACTATGGCAGAACAGCAGGGCTGACACAGAGGAATCAGCAAAAGCCAGATTTTGCAGGACAGTGTTTTATATGTTATAGACTTTATTTAGGGGAAAGGGACATTGTGCAAGTACAGAGAAGGTAGTGAGATCTGTACAGCATGTTGATAATACAACATGGTTTCGCAAGGACAGTGGGATGTATTATTGAGGTTAGCTGGTGGGAACTTTGTAGATACTATATAGATGTTATTGTCGGTTTCTATTTATGAGGGAGAACGTGTTTCAGACAAATCTAAGAGGGTTCATTGGCAGTGCCTGGAACAGACAAACAGAGCGAAATATACTCGAAGTTGTGATACAAAAAGCATTAGATCAGAAAATCAGTTGTGGACAGTTAGCTGATATCTATGACTGATGCAATGGCACAGCAGCACAGATTGTCATGTTAACCTTTTGGGAACGATGTGCTGAACACACCAAGGTGCCACAAAGCTCTCTGACTTCACATGGCAAGATGATGACAGCATAGCAATTGTAATCACCTAATTTGATTATTTTCTGATCCGTAATCCTTGAATAAAGTGTTTTTTTTTAAATGTAAAAAATCTACTTTATTTAACCAGGTAGGCCAGTTTAGAACAAGTTATAATTTACAAATGCGACCTGGCCAAGATTAAGCAAACCAGTGCGACAAAAACAACAGCACAGAGTTACACATAAACAAACGTACAGTCGATAAATCTATGTACAGTGTGTGCAAATGTAGACGATTAGGGAGGTAAGGCAATAAATAGGTCATTGAGGCAAAATAATTACAATTTAGCATTAACACTGGAGTGATAGATGTGCAGATGATGATGTGCAAGTAGAGATACTGGGGTGCAACAGAGAAAAAATAAATGACAATATGGGGATGAGGAAGTTGGGTGGGCTATTTACAGATGGGCTGCGTAAAGGTGCAATGATCGGTAAGCTGCTCTGACAGCTGATGCTTAGTTAGTGAGGGAGATATAAGTCTCTAGCTTCAGTGATTTTTGAAATTCGTTCCAATCATTGGCAGCAGAGAACTGGAAGGAAAGGTGGCCAAATAAGGAATTGGCTTTGGGGATGATGTTTATTTCAGATAGATTCATTTAGATAATGTCCAAGCAGAATTTTCATGTTTGTACCCTTGAGAGTCTTGGGACATTAACATGTGCTCTGTGCAGAAAAGCCTCACGTCCTCTGTCCGTCAATTGGACAGTGCTGGCCTCCTATGTGCACTTTAAACTGATCAATGGTTGTTCTGTTGTCATATATTGCTCAAACTGTATGAGACTTCCACCTTTCGCAACCTATTTCTCTGTGATTTCACTTGCAGTATCTGGATGTCTTGTTTATTTAAGTAGAATAACACTGGGTTCACCTCTGTGGTATAATGGCAGAGTTGTGATCAAGTCAAATAAACTGTACTGATTGCCGGGCATGTTATCAGAGGGTGTGTGACCGACTGCCCTGCATGAATATGGCAACAGTAACATACTCTACTTAAACATACACACCATGTACCTTATTCAAGCAGAATGTGTCTACCGTTCTATCCGTATCACTAATTTATCTAGTGACCCTGAGTGAATAATTTGCTTAATTCAACTCTACAGTCACAATTCTAAGTAGCGTACTATATGATTCTGATGGCCTGTCTGGTTAGGCATAACATCCGTCATCCTTGGCTGCTGCTGATACGAGGTTAGACCCCTGCCTTTTTTAATGATAATGACTTCATGGAGCCTCGGTCTGAATTTCATGGTGTGTCGTCAATCTGTATTCACAGTGTATTCTGGGAAAACAACTCTCCCACCCTGCCCCGTGGGAGCCTGCGTTGCCACGACGACAACCAGTGTTCTGTTTGTATACAATCTGAGAACTCTTTCGTTTGATTTTTCCTCCCAAGGTGCGAAGCGTCAGAACTAATAAATTCCCTACCCAAGCCATTTGCATGCACTTCCTAGAATACCAGGGAAGTAAATCTCACTGAAAAACATTAGAATGTGCCTTGGTTGAAAGTCAAAAGGAAATAATTGATTGACAGGCCAACCTATTTCACCTTAATTTCCCAAAGTAATGTATAATCAAACAATGTGTAGCCTGCTTTCACTACAATAACCACTTACTCAGGATAACATAACTTAATAGCGGCAAAAAAAAAGCATTTAAAAGAACAAACAGCGACTCAAACTACATTGCCATAAAATGGTTTGCTGTAGAATGTGGGAGGATGGGGACTGAAAGGGCTCATATTTCTCTAGCCACTGTAGCCTGAGCCTGCTCTCCTGCCACAGACACCAAGAGGAAAATAGTATTTCCCATGCTCTTCGAGGGTTTTCAGAGAACCCTCTAAACACATTGTCCCAATGCAACTGGATGATGGACTCAGGGCACAGAGGTACAATTCACTTACCCAGGGTGCATTGAGATGACATCTAGCTTGGTCTAAATGTCAAATCAATACGACCACAGTCAGGATTATATGACTGAAGAACAACTGAATTCACCCACGTGTCCGTCTCCCACGTGACACTCTGCATCTCGCTCTTGATCTTTTGAGAGTCTTGTCTATTTTACACACACACACACACACACACACACACACACACACACACACACAATACATACACTGTATGAGTGGTTGTGTAGAGATGTGTAGAGATCCAGCAGAGAATTGGAGTACAGTAAGCTTCTTTAGAAATCGCTACTGCTTTAGAAACAGCCAGAGGTGGGACCAAGTCATTATTACTCGAGTCAGAAGCAAGTCTTAAGTCACAAGGTCTGAGTCTCAAGTTGAGTCCCAGGTGGTGAAGGTAGGAAACAACACCTCCACTTTGCTGAATCTCAACACAGGGGCCCCACAAGGGTGCGTGCTCAGCCCCCTCCTGTACTCCCTGTTCACCCATGACTGCGTGGCCATGCATGCCTCCAACTCAATCATCAAGTTTGCAGACAACACATTGTCGGTGATCAGGCCTACCACTGTTGTGTCATTGGCAAACTTAATGATGGTGTCGGAGTTGTGTTTGGCCATGCAGTCATGGGTGAACAGGGAGTACACGAGGTGACTGATCACGCACCCCTGAGGGGCCCCTGTGTTGAGGATCAGCATGGCAGATGTGTTGTTACCTACCCTTACCACCTGGCGGTGGCACGTAATGAAGTCCAGGATCCAGTTGTAGAGGGAGGTGTTTAGTCCCGGGGTCCTTAGCTTAGTTATGAGCTTTGAGGGAACAATGGTGTTGAACGCTGAGCTGTAGACAATGAAGAGCATTATCACATAGGTGTTCCTTTTGTCGAGGTGGGAAAGGTTCATGTGGAGTGCAATAGAGATTGCGTCATCTGTGGATCTGTTTGGGTTGTATGCAAATTGGAGTGGGTCTAGGGTTTGGGGATAATGGTGTTGATGCGAGCCATGACCAGCCTTTCAAAGCACTTCATGACTACATAAGTTAGTGCTATGGGTCGATAGTCATTTAGGCAGGCTACCTTGGTGTCCTTTGGCACAGGGACTATGGTGGTCTGCTTGAAACATGTTGGTATTAAAGACTCATTCAGGGACAGGTTGAAAATGTCAGTGAAGACACTTGCCAGTTGGTCAGCACATGCTCAGAGTACACGTCCTGGTAATCTACCTAGCACTGTGGCCTTGTGAATGTTGACCTGTTTAAAGGTCTTACTCACATTGGCTACAGAGAGCATAATCACACAGTCGTCTGGAACAGCTGGTGCTCTCATGCATGTTTCAGCGTTGCATGACTCGAAGCACGCATAAATGTCCTTTAGCTTGTCTGGTAGGCTTGTGCCACTAGGCAGCTCACTGTGCATCCCTTTGTAGTCCGTAATAGTTTGCAAGCCCTGCCACATCCGATGAGCGTCGGAGCCGGTGTAGTAGGATTCAATCTTAGTCCTGTATTGACGTTTTGCCTGTTTGATGGTTCGTTGGAGGGATTCCTTATAAGCGTCCAGGTTAGAGTCTCGCACCTTGAAAGCGGCAACTCTACCCTTTAGCTCAGTGTGGATGTTGCTTGTTATCCATGGCTTCTGGTTGGGGTATGTACGTATGGTCACTGTGGGGACGGCGTCATCAATGATTTATTGATGAAGCCTGTGACTGATGTGGTGTACTCCTAAATGTCATCAGAAAAATCTGTGCTTGCAAAACAGTCCTGTAGCTTAGCATCTGCGTCATCTGACCACTTACGTATTGAGCGAGTCACTGGTACTTCCTGCTTTAGTGTTTGCTAGTAAGCATTAATCAGGAGGATAGAGTGATGGTAAAAAATAATTGGCAAATGGAGGGCAAGGGAGAGCTTTGTACGTGTCTCTGTTTGTGGAGTTAAGGTGTTCTAGAGTTTCTTTTCCTCTGGTTGCACAAAAATATAGATGAAAACAATCTTGGTAAATAGTGTGGTCTACAGCTTATCATGAGATACTCATGTGAGCAAAACCTCAAGACTTCATTAATATTAGATATAGTGCACCAGCTGTTATTGACAAATAGACACAGACGCCACCCTTCGTCTTACCGGAGGCAGCTGTTCTATCTTGCCAATGCATGGAAAATCCTACCACACTGTCGTCGTTCAGCGACGACTCTGTGAAACATAAGATATTACAATTTTTAATGTCCTGTTGGTAGGATAGTCTTGATCGGAGCTCATCCAGTTTATTATCCAATGATTGCACGTTGGTTAATAGAACTGATGGTAGAGGCGGGTTACACACTCGCCGTCGGATAATTACAAGGCCTCCCGACCTACGACCCCTATATCTCTGTCTCTTCTTCATTGGGTCTTGTCCGGTGTCTGAAGTAAATCCTTTGCGTCTGACTCGTTAAAGAAAGAATCTTCGTACCAGTATGAGGTGAGTAATAAGATATCCAGAATCTCTTTTTGGTCATACGAGACGGTGGCAGAAACATTATGTACAAAATGAGTTACGAATAATGCGAAGAGACACAAACAATAGCACAATTGGTTAGGAGCCCATAAAACGGCAGCCATCTCCTCTTGCGCCATTATATCAATTACAACCAATAAACTGGTTCTACAATATAAAAGGTAATTTACAGATCCTTTGTTACATTGGTACGTTCATCTTAATGAGACTTAATGATTATTAATGATACTTCATACGTACATGGAACAATCATTTTCTCTTAGTCAACATTCTGACTGCAAAGCGTAGAGTGCAGGCCACGTAGCCTATTTCTATACCCACTGAGGTGCACGCGCTCCTATTACGCACAAACATGAATGACAAGCGACATAGGACACAGACACACGGAACTCCGATATAAACTCCGATAAAAAATAAACATAACTTCTACATGAGTATTGTGAACGTTCATGTGCACAATAAACGTTGAGCCCACTCAGTGGGTAAGAAATGGTTGGCTAAATTCAAATGTATTGTTGGTCTATCAAACATGAAACATAAATGTCTACGTGTTGCAATGCAAGGCACAGGGATGGAATGTTGAAACGCTATAAATTATTGTAGTATTAGATGGAATATAGATTTATCACATAGGGCCGATGCAAACGTGTGAAAGCAAGAACACACATTTCAACAAGAGAAAAATGGCACTCCCCATTGGCGGGAGTTTGGAGTGCGCAAGTGAAGAGCCATGCCTATGATGCGTCTTCGCCACAGAAATAATTCATTTTAAACTAATTCCAAATGCAAGCTTCATAAGTACAAAAAATATATATAATACCAGTAGGCCTGTATTAGTAATTGTTGCCACATTGCTGATGAGGTTGCAAACTAAACAGTTAATATTCTTGAATACCAAACCATTTTTGGAGCTGCAAATGTATTTATTACGGGACTAGCCAATCTGTTGCAGGTTTTTTTGCAAGGGCGATGCTGCGGCTACTGTCTCTGGCTGCATGCAGAGTAATCCAACTAGACTCTGTGCCACAAAATGAGTGACAAAACATTACAAAACCTGGCCAGATAAGTTCAAGTCATCAGTCTCAAGTCAATGTCGAGTCCTGAGTCTTGAGGCTCCGAGTCCAAGTAAAGTCTCATCAAATTTGTGACTTGTGGACTGGAGTCCACTACTCTGGAAACCGCTCCCTCCATTTACCACCAAGGCTCACTATAGAAGGCATCTGTGATTACAGCGAGTTTGCATTGCTGGACCAGCACTCATAAAAAACAATG
The DNA here is from genome assembly GCF_057628025.1 of Oncorhynchus mykiss. Taxonomy (NCBI): domain Eukaryota; kingdom Metazoa; phylum Chordata; class Actinopteri; order Salmoniformes; family Salmonidae; genus Oncorhynchus; species Oncorhynchus mykiss. The sequence goes on from NC_143028.1 coordinate 46,899,001, forward strand.
ACTCTGGTTTTCTCTTTCTGTATGTCTCTCTTTTTATTAATTTCCATGTATACCTCCCTCCTTTGCTGTGTTGCTCACTTACGTTCTATTAATTTGTTTATCCCATCTCTCTCCCTACTGTACTTCCCTCTCACTCAGCTCTTTTTGTACTGCTCTCTTTCTTTTGATTACTATATCTCTCATCTTCTACTTATCTCTATTGCTTTCTCTCTTTCTATTACTTTCTATCTTTCCCTCTCAGTGAATTGCATTTTACTTGTGCTCTCCCTCTCATCTCTGTAGACTGACAGGCCCACACTGTTCAGGGACTAATAATGCCCTTATAATCCTCAGACAAACAGGACCGCCTAGGTCATATACTTCTGCTGTTGTTCCTTACAAGTTACTGCAGGTTACTGCACTGTACACATGTAACGGTTCTCTTCGTCGTCTGACAACAAGTATGAAATATCAGACCAACGTGCAGCGTCGTATCTGTTCATGATGTTTATTACTGAACACTGAAATACAAAATAACAACGTGAAAAAAACGAAACAGCTCTGTCAGGTGCAAAACACACTAAACAGAAAATAATCACCCACAAAACACAGGTGGGAAAAGGCTACCTAAGTAATGATTCTCAATCAGAGACAACGAACGACACCTGCCTCTGATTGAGAACCATACTAGGACAAACATGTAGAAAATATAACAGAAAAAAGAACATAGACAACCCACCCCAACTCACGCCCTGACCAACCTAACACAAAGACATAAAAAATAAACTAAGGTCAGAACGTGACAACACAGCTAAAATGCAAGACTGGCACTGTACTTGTCAACCTGCTGTTAGTGGCATTCTGTCCAAATGAGAATGAGGCAGATGACCAAAATAGCCTTAACTAGCATTTCAAACAATGGCCTGAATTCAATCACCTGTATTTCCACAGCAACCCAAGAGACACATTTATTTCTCAATCTAAAATTAGTTGATGTATGTCTTACTATTTGCAATGCTCAACATCATCTCCTGTTGGTCCCAGTCCATCAACATCCTGTCACTAGCCCTGATTGGGGAATACTGAGACAAGACAACCACAGCTCATTTAATTTTCTGAAATGTTAAGTAGCAGAGATGGTGTCTACTTGCACTTGCGAAATAGAGTCGTTGTTCTGAGCGAGCCTACTTGCGTATGACACCTGATCTCTCTCCAGAAACAGTCTGGCACGGATCAGGTGCCTCTTAATTTGTCTGTTCTGATGGAGAAAATAAATATGTGTAGAAAACAAAGGGCTGGGACATTAGGTACAGACAGTATAAACCCATGTCTTTGCTTCACGTACACTATAGACAGTACCAGTCAAAAGTTGGGACACTTCTCATTCAAGGGTTTTTCTCTATTTTTACTATTTTCTACATTGTAGAATAATAGTGAAGACATCAAAACTATGAAATAACACATATGGAATCATGTAGTAACCAAAAAAGTGTTAAACACATCAAAATATATTTATATATTTGAGCTTGTTCAAGGTAGCCACCCTTTGCCTTGATGATAGCTTTGCACACTTGGCATTCTCTCAACCACCTTCATGAGGTTGTCACCTAGAATGCATTTCAATTAACAGGTGTGCCTTCTTCAAAGTCAATTTGTGGAATTACTTTCCTTCTTAATGCGTTTCAGCCAATCAGTTGTGTTGTGACAAGGTAGGTGTGGTATACAGAATATACCCCTATTTGGTAAAATACCAAGTCCATATTATGCCAAGAACAGCTCAAATAAGCAAAGAAAAACGACAGTCCATCATTACTTTAAGACATGAAGGTCAGTCAATTCGGAAAATGTCAAGAACTTTGAAAGTTTCTACAAGCGCAGTTGCAAAAACCATCAAAAGTTATGATGAACTTGGCTCTCATGAGGACCGCCACAGGAAAGGAAGACCCAGAGTTACCTCTGCTGCAGAGGATAAGTTCATTCGAGTTAACTGCACCTCAGATTGAAGTCCAAATAAATGCTTCACAGAGTTCAAGTAACAGACAACATCAACTGTTCAGAGGAGACTGTGTGAATCATGCCTTCAGGGCTCAATTGCTGAAAAGAAACCACTACTAAAGGACACTAATAATAATAAGAGGCTTGCTTGGGCCAAGAAACATGGACTTTAGACCAGTGTAAATCTGTCCTTTGGTCTGATCAGTCCAAATTTTAGATTTTTGGTTCCAACCTTGTGTCTTTTTGGTTCCAACAAGCGTGTCTTTGTGAGACGTAGAGTAGGCGAACAGATGATCTCCAAATGTGTGGTTCCCACCGTGAAGCATGGAGGAAGAGGTGTGATTGTATGGGGGTGCTTTGCTGGTGACACTGTCAGTGATTTATTTAGAATTCAAGAGACACTTAACCAGAATGGCTACCACAGCATCGATACGCCATCCTATCTGGTTTGCTCTTAGTGGAACTATCATTTGTTTTTCAACATGACAATGACCCAACACACTTCCAGGCTGTGTAAGGGCTATTTGACCAAGAAGGAGAGTAATGGAGTGCTGCAGGGGCAGTATTGAGTAGCTAGGATGAAAGGTGCCCATATCAAACGGCCTGCTCCTCAGTCATAGTTAATAATATTTGAATATTATTATTAGTATTGGATAGAAAACACTCTGAAGTTTCTAAAACTGTTTGAATTATGTCTGTGAGTATAACAGAACTTATATAGCAGAAAAAAACCTGAGAAATTGCACTTCCTTTTTTTTCAGGAGGTGGCAGATTTTCAACCAAGATATCATTGAAATTACAGCGAGATATGGATGAGTTTTCATTTCCTACGCCTTCCACTAGATGTCAGCAGTCAATAGAACTTTGTCTGATGACTCTAATGTGAAGGGGGGTCGATTGACACAGGAAATAGTCACCAAAGCCATGAGTGGACCATGCTTTCACCAGGCGCGTTCACAGGGGAAGGACTTGCATTCCACCGCTCATCTGAAGTAATTCTAATTCTCCGGTTGGAATGTTATTCAAAATATATGTAAACAACATTATGAAGATTGATTCAGTACATTGTTTGACATGTTTCTACTGACTGTTACGGAACTTTTTTACATTTTGTCACGTTATAGTGGACGCGCTTTGTGACTTTGGAATTGTTTACCAAACGCTCTAACCAAAGTAGCTAATTGGAAATAAATAACAGACATTTTCGAACAAATCAAGCATTTATTGTGGACCTGGGATTTCTAGGACGACATTCTGATGAAGTTCATCAAAGGTAAGGAAACATTTATCGTGTATTTTCTGGTTTCTGTTGACTCCAACATGGAGGCTAATTTGGCTACTGTTCTGAGCGCCGTCTCAGATTATTGCATGGGTTGCTTTTTCCGTAAACATTTTTTGAAATCTGACACAGCGGTTGCATTAAGGAGAGGTATATCTATAATTCCATGTGTATAACTTGTATTACCATCTACATTTATGATGAGTATTTCTGTTGAAACGATGTGGCTATGCAGAATCACTTGATGTTTTTGGAACTAGTGAATCTAACGCGCAAATGTAAACTCAGATGTTTTTATATAAATATGAACTTTATCAAACGCATGCATGTATTGTGTAGCATGAAGTCCTATGAGTGTCATCTGATGAAGATAAATCAAGGTTAGTGATTCATTTTATCTTTATTTATGCTTTTTGTGAATGCTATATTTTGCTGGAAAATGGCTGTGCTTATTGTGGTTGGGTGGAGATCTAACATAATCGTTTGTATTGCTTTCACTGAAAAGCAGACACTTGGGTTGGATTAACAACGAGAATAGCTTTAAAATGATATAAGACACGCATGTTTTAGGAATTGTAATTATGAGATTTCTGTGGTTTGAATTTGGCGCCCTCTATTTTCACTGGTAGTTGTCATATCGATCCCGATATCGGGATTGCAGCCATAACATGTTAAGGTCTGGGAAGTTTCCAAGCCATGGACCCAAAATAGCGAGCCACTTAGTTATCACTTTTGCCTTACGGCAAGGTGCTCCGTCATGCTGGAAAAGGCATTGTTCATCACCAAACTGTTCCTGGATGGTTGGGAGAAGTTGCTCTCGGAGGATGTGTTGGTACCATTCTTTATTCATGGCTGTGTTCTTAGGCAAAATTGTGAGTGAGCCCACTGCCTTGACTGAGAAGCAACCCAACACATGAATGGTCTCAGGATGCCTTACTGTTGGCATGACACAGGACTGATGGTAGCGCTCACCTTGTCTTCACCGGACAAGCTTTTTCCTGATGCCTAAAACAATCGGAAAGGGGATTCATAAGAGAAAATGACTTTACCCCAGTCCTCAGCAGTCCAATCCCTGTACCTTTTGCAGAATATCAGTCTGTCCCTGATGTTTTTCCTGGAGAGAAGTGGCTTATTTGCTGCCCTTCTTGACACCAGGCCATCCTCCAAAGGTCTTTGCCTCACTGTGCATGCAGATGCACTCACACCTGCCTGCTGCCATTCCTGAGCAAGCTCTGTACTGGTGATGCCCCGATCCCAGCTGAATCAACTTTAGGAGACGGTCCTGGCGCTTGCTGGACTTTCTTGGGCGCCCTGAAGCCTTCTTCACAACAATTGAATCGCTCTCCTTGAAGTTCTTGATGATCCGATAAATGGTTGATTTAGGTGCAATCTTACTGGCAGCAATATCTTTGTTTGTGAAGCCCTTTTTGCGAAAAGCAATGATGATGGCACGTGTTTCCTTGCAGGCAACCATGGTTGACAGAGGAAGAACAATGATTCCAAGTACCACCCTCCTTTTGAAGCTTCCAGTCTGTTATTTGAACTCAATCAACATGACAGAGTGATCTCCAGCCTTGTCCTCGCCAACACTCACACCTGTGTTAACGAGAGAATCACTGACATGATGTCAGCGGGTCCTTTTGTGGCAGGGCTGAATTGCAGTGGAAATGTTTTTGGGGGATTCAGTTCATTTGCAAGGCAAATAGGGACTTTGAAATTAATTGCAATTCATCTGATCACTATTCATAACATTCTGGAGAATATACAAATTGCCACCATACAAACTAAGGCAGCAGACTTTGTCAAAATTAATATTTGTGTCATTCTCAAAACTTTTGGCCGCGACTGTTTGTTTAACAGTTAGCGAAGAGGGTGTAAACTAGCGTTTCAGCATCTCAATGCACAGCTCCAAAAAGCCCAAACAGAGCCAAGTGCCTTGCGGATCACCTGCCGTTGCTCAGCTGTTGCTAATGTGTGCCAATCAGCAGGAATATTTTCCCATCTCCTGTTCTGTGGATGCAGCGGCTATTGCCTCTTTATGGGAATGTGGAACCTATGGCCACCTTCTTGTTTCCCTCGCTCAAGCCTCAATTGCTAGTATGTGATTACCCTGTTTCCCTTCGCAATCACTAACGCTGGTATCTTTCTCTGTTCATTCATCCTGTCCCTACCTCACTTCTACTCTCTGTCCTACAGCATCGGCCTATGCGAACCTGCAGTGGGAGCAGCAGCCCAGGCAGGATGGGAGCCACCCACCTCAGGACTACCCTCACAGGGACCAGCCCCCAGTGGCTGACTACACCCCCCAGCCCAATTACATGGAGGGAGATCATGATCTCATCAAGCCCAAAAAGCTCCTTAATCCAGTGAAAGCCTCCAAAAGCCACCAGGACCTCCAACGAGAGCTGCTAATGAGCCATAAAAGGTACAACTCCCACCCAACAGAGTCCCATACAAAATCTTGTATGAGACAGCTGATTGAGGTCATTATCCAGCAATCTAGCTATCAGTGTTTTCCAGCTCTTCTGTGTGTACATCTGTGTGTACACACAGGTCAACCTGACAAGGCATTCAGCATTCTAAGCCAAGCCCTCTGTAATGTTTTGCATCACTAATACACATTTTGTATGAGATGGATTTTCCTACAGTAATGCCCCATTACAGATCCATATGATGACATTAAAGGCACATACACATATCAAGGCATTACAAAAATAAAGAGATCCAGGATTACTCATAATCACTATATGTACCTAAACATGTACGGATTTACATAAAAGGAGAAGTACATTCTAAAACATAGACATCATTAGTCACGAAAGGTCAGATGACAACTGATCGTAATACTACAATGGTGTAATCCCACTTCTCAATTATATAAACCAAAGGTACTTTATTGTAACAACATAACAAACAGAAAGGATTGGATTTAAAAAGGGTCATAATGATTGAAACAAAGTGTTACAGCATAGGCAACATTCCCATTTCCCCTCTCTCTTTCTCTCCTGACTAGAACCCCATAAACTGCCCCTTCAAAATGATTTCTGAAAGGGGTCTTGGAGATCCACTCACAACATATGCTAGTAACTACACTTAAAAGTTCCCAAAATATTTAGTTCCCAGGAGGCAGGATATTTTCAACATGCCAGGTTGGGTACACTCTTGTAAAGAAAGGGTTCCAAAAGGGTTATTCAGAAAAACCTTTTTGTTTCAAGGTAGAACCCGTTTTGCTACCTATAACCAAAAATGGTTATCCTATGGGGACAGTTGAATAAATCCCTTTAAGGTTCTAGATAGTACCTTTTTTCTAAAATAGTTTGGGGGAGATGGGTGTTAATCTCCCCCACCCACTATTTAAAGGGTCTCAAATAGGAATTCTAAATGACTACAGAGAATCAGCTGGGTTTGGATCTTGGGATGAAAAAAATGAAACAATTTTTGCTTGAAAACAAAAAAACCGACAATAGTTCTGTTTGTTCATCTTGAGATGCCGTAGCCAGTATACACTTCCTCAAAATATTCAGAATTAATTAAAAAATAACGAAAGAAATCTGTCAATAATTTAGACGTTATTGCAGAGGAGATCATAGTTGGTACTTAATCTACTTAATTTTACATTAAGATTAAACTTACATTAAGTTTGTTGCAGTAAATCTCGAGTGAAATTTGCATAAAATGAGTCGTCTATCATTGTATGAATCCCTAATGTTGACCAATGACCGACGAAGGGGCAAGGACAATTTTTGTGTGCACGAACAGCCCAAAAAAACCTTGCCGAAGACCAAAACGAACAAAAACTTCTTAAAATGTTCTCATAATATGCACGAACTTGCCTTATGGCATATAAAATAGCAACTAACCAAACAGAGCAGTGTTTTCTCTCTACTGAAACCTGTCGTCTGTCTCTCTCTTTCTCTCAACATTCAGATCTCTTTAATTAGCAGGCCAATTAGAAGCCAGTTGTTGCTAGGTGACAACCCCTCAAGATACTGTCCCAATCACTGAGTTGTTGGGAACTGGGCAAATCCCCATGGCTCAAGCACTCCAACCATCCTTTAGGGGACAGTGGGAACTCAAACCTTTAACTTATTATGGCTACAGGGGCAGTATTGAGTAGCTTGGATGAAAGATGTCCAGAGGTACCCAGAGTAAACGACCTGCTCCTCAGTCCGAGTTGCTAATATATGCATATTATTATTAGTATTGGATAGAAAACACTCTGAAGTTTCTCAAACTTTCTAAAACTGTTTGAATGATGTCTGTGAGTATAACAGAACTCATATTGCAGGCAAAAACCTGAGAAGAAATCCAAACAGGGAGTGGGAAATCTGAGGTCGGTCGATTTTCAACCCAGCCGCTGTTGAATACACAGTGGGATATTGGTTATGTTGCACTTCCTAAGGCTTCCACTAGATGTCAACCGTCTTTAGAAACTTGAATGAGGCTTCTACTGTGATGTGGAGCCGGATGGGAGCTGTTTGAGTCAGTGGTCTGGCAGAGAGCCAGGTCCTGGTCACACGCATTTCACATGATAGCAGGTGATAGCGACCTGCATTCCATTGCATTTCTACAGACAATGGGATCCTCCAGTTGGAACATTATTGAAGATTTATGATAACAACATCCTAAAGATTGATTCTATACTAAGTTTGACAAGTTTCTTCGACCTGTAATATAACTTTTTGAAGCTTTCGTCCGACGTTCGGCTGGACCTGCATGAGCGTTTGGATTTGTGTACTAAACACGCTAACAAAAGTAGCTACTTGGACATAAATAATGGGCATTATCGAACAAAGCAAACATTTATTGTGGAACTAGGATTCATGGGAGTGCATTCTGATGAAGACCATCAAACGTAAGGGAATATTTCTAATGTTATTTCTGATTTCTGTTGACTCCAACATGGCGGATAATTTTTTTTTCTGAGCGCCATCTCAGATTATTGCATGGTTTGCTTTTTCCGTAAAGTTTTTTTGAAATCTGACACAGCGGTTGCATTGAGAGGTATATCTATATTTCCATGTCTAACAATTGTATTTATCGACATTTATAATGAGTATTTCTGTAAAATGATGTGGCTCTCTGTAATATCACCGGATGTTTTTGAAACTAGTGAACGTAATGCACCAATGTATACTGAGATTTATTTTATATAAATATGAACTTAATCAAACAAAACATACATGTATTGTGTAACAGGAAGTTCTATGAGTGTCATCTGATGAAGATCATCAAAGGTTATTGATGAATTTTATCTCTATTTGTGCTTTTTGTGACTCCTCTCTTTGGCTGGAAAAATGGCTGAATTTTTCTGTGAGTTGGTGGTGACCTAACAATCGTTTGTGGTGCTTTCGCTGTAAAGCCTTTTTGAAATCGGACACTGTGATTACCTATAAAACGGTATAAGATACGTGAATGTTTGAGGAATTTTAGTTATGAAATTTCTGTTGTTTTGAATTTGGCGCCCTGCACTTTCACTGACTGTTGTCATATCAATCCCGTTAACGGGATTGCAGCCCTAAGAAGTTTTTAAGAGAGCGTGCAAGAGGGCCTTTTATGCCCCTCCAGCCCTGCTGTTTTCTAGTGTTCCTCTTGTTTGTTTCATTATGCAGTTGGATTTGTATTTATAGTCATGGTATTCAGTGATCATAAACATGAATCCAAACCCTTTCCAACATGCAAGAAGAATACAATTATATGATATAATTATACAAATATAATGGCCCGGAAACCCCATTCCCAGGAAGATAGAATGCAGTACATAACAGTGAAATACCTCCCCTATCTGCTCTTCTCTTTCTGTAATCAATCTACAGTATGTTAATTAATTTTCATGGTGTATCTGAACTTGATTACACTGTAGTTAGTCCGTTAATCAATCAGGTGCTAAATAGGTTATAATAACAACATCATCATACAGGAGAGCCAGACCAATCGTTTATAGCCCACTAGTCTAGTAATACATAATTCACTCTAAAATAAATCTGTTAAAGAAAGGACATGCATGTCTCACCTGCAGCCTCTATTCTAGTAAAATGACCATTATTAAATATGTCCACCGTTCAGTGTTGATATGACAGAGAGAGGAAAAACCAGTACACTAAACATGGAGTGTTCTTAGAGTGAGAAATTGGAAGAATATAAAAACATAGAACTGAATTGATAAATGTAGCAGGAATTTCCGGTCTAACATACAGTATTCCATATGTGTGCTTGGGGCTATGTAAGGTTATCTTTCACTGAGCCTGCTTTGGTGCTTCTGTCAATGTTCATCTAGAACAAACAGACACCACATCGAGGGACCCATTTGGCCGTGATCAGCAGATTATTATATTTCCCTTGAGATGCACACACATGCATTAGCGTCTGCTTTTCTACAGGCAGGCAGGCAGATACTCAGAGGTAAGCTGGCATGGCACCATACTTTCAATTAAGCATTTATCTGCAGGGCTTGGGTTGGCACTGCTACTGGTGCTAAGAGGGGTATGGCTGTGAGAGTCAAAGCCCAGAAGAGGCAATCTGTGTTGGGCACCATGACAGAGAGAGCCCTAACAACGCTGGGAGATAAGCCACACCACAGAGGTGGGGGTGCAGGAATTAGGTCATCAAACTGAACAGTCTCTCTTTCTAACTGATTGGTCTCCACTCTCTTTTCTCTGATTGCTTTTTCTCTCCTCCTCTCATTCGCTCTCGCTGTAGATAAGGCTTTTTATATCATTGAGTGGCATTGATGGCTGGGAGATCTGAGGGGGCGGATAGAAGAGAAAAGAGGGACTAAAAAGCATTGACAACAACACACAGAGAGAAAAAACATGTTTGGGTTCAAATGTCACTCCAGTTCACAATGCTGCGTAGCTAGGAAGGAAACAGGAGCTATGGATTTCTAAGCAGTGAGGAGGTATAGAGGAGTCAGTGGTCCCAGGGTCATGAGTATAGACAACAGAAACCAGAAAGTAATATAGTGGGCTCAGATATCAGCCCTTTTAATGTGCTATTCTTGTCCTGTGGTTGGCCAGCGAACTATACCTTCCATAGATTTCTTGGAGAAAATAGATTGTAGTCAATACTGGTAGTGTGTTCATTTCATAAACAGTGTGGGTGTGCGTGTGTGCGTTTAGACACTAATGCTAGCATTTCGCTACGCCCGCAATAACATCTGCTAAATATGTGTATGTGACCAATAAAATGTGATTTGATTTTTATTTGTTTTGTGTGCAGAGAAGCGGGTGAATGCTGATGAACACAGAATCACTCTATTTTAATCACCTCCATGTTTGTTTGTGTACACCTCTCCGACTTATTCGATGAGCACAGACAAAATTAATGAAAACACTAATCACACCTCCCATAGCAGCCCTCCCTCTATCTGCCACGTAATACAAACCTGTGACTGCACCTCCCTAAGGAAGAAGAAGGCACTACATTGATTTAATTAGCCGTCTCACAGAGGAGAGCTGAGAGGAGGATTGCCAAGAGTCCCACTGTTTTGATTTACATTTGGTTGAGTTGTCAACTAACATGAGTTAAAAGTGAAACCAACCAAAATGTCACCATGTCATTGGATTTAGGTTCAAAGTTAAATCCACCTAAAAGTTGGATTTAGGTGGATTTTTGCAAATCCAATACATTTTTCACATTGATTCAACGTAATCACGTATTTTGGGGTGAAATGACGTGGAAACAACATAGATTCAACCAATTTTTGCCCAGTGGAGAGTTCAACACCTATCTTATCCTGAGTGTAATAGCTTGTCACTCTGAAGTTAGCTGATGTGAGATATTGAGGGTAGATATTGAATGTATTCTTTATCAGTTTTAGAGGCCACGTGCAGTGATTGAGTAAATTCAAAGCATATTAACAATTGAGAAGGATGGGTTTTTTTGCCATCCTGATAGAACAAAGGTCCCACAATTCAGAGAGATTCAGAGACACACGCAAAAACACAGCTCGTGGATCACCAGTTCCTAGCTCGCTCATGTTAGGACTACAGGAGCCTTTATCAGCAGGAAATTTTGCTTTAGGCTACTACTACGCAATTGTTGTTTACTAAACTTCAACTTAATCCTTTCACGTTTGGTTGTATCAATGAGTGAGGACAGGATATCAGATGACAGAGCAAAATCAGAATTTAGCGTTTGGCATGATAAGAGTGACCTCTGCTGGAGACAAGATGAAAACATTGAAGTTAAATTCAAATGCATATGACCTTAGTAAATACCTTCTGTCCCGCCCGGCTCATAGGGGTGGTGTTGTTGGTGTGGAATCTAAGCCTGAGCTGCAGCGAGTGTTAGAGGCCAGGAAGAGGGAAAAAGTGATAAAGCAGAGGAAGGAAGAAGATGAGGCCAGAAAGAAGATCTCTCCTCTGGAACAAGAGCTCCTCAAGAGGAAGGATAAGCTAGAAGTGGTAGGAATCATCAATCGGTCAATACAATTATATTGCTATAGAACATTTTACAAAGGCATCAGTCACAAATTGATTGAATAAACTCCCTTTTGTTTCTGATACAGTTGGAGAAGGAGCAGGAAAAACAAGAGGAGACAGTGAAAGCCCCAGAGTTTGTCAAGGTCAAGGAGAACTTGAGACGTACGTCCTTTCATAGTAATGGAGAGAAAGAGGTGTAGAGAACAAACGGTCCAGGTATACAATTTAGTTAGAATCTGCTGGAGTTTGCACACATGTGTGTATTATACGTGTGAATGGACAAAGAACTGCTGTGATGTGCTCCTCTGACTGCACAACTCAGACACCGGCAAGGAACTTCTACCTGTTACAAGGACTGGTCGACAAGCCATGACACAATGCCTTCACTATCCTACTCAGAGCAGAGACACAGAGAGAGACAGAGAAGGAAGGTTGACTCTGCATTGGGCTACTGTTACAGTCAGTAACATAGGCCAAACTATAGCTGTGACATCTCAATCCAGAGTAACTGGCATGAGTGTGAGGGTCAAAGAGGGGAGCAGCTATTCACTTGTGGACATAGTGTTCCGTATTGCAACGACTCTAGAAATAAAGCCAAAGTGGGTGTTCTTCTACAGTGTCACAGCAGTGGCTACTTTTTATTTTAAGCTGTGTATATCCAAGAGTCATTCTCTAGGATACAGTATAAAAAGCACACTGTACCTGCACATACAATAAATACAGAGTGTTAACAGGAAACAATTCAATTAACTTAATGGCACATTCAAAATCTTCTCATGCAATTTAAGGTCACGCATCTCAATATGAATTCTCTCACAGGGAAAGTTCCTATCCCTAACAGTGCCTTCCTAGTTGCATGTCATCATAATCCAAAAGTTCAAAACAAGAAAAGCTATCATTATGAAACTGTATACTATCAATCATTTAATGTCACCTGGGCATCATATAGAGTACTTTATGTAGGTGAATGTGAGTGTTGGTGTGATTTTGAAGAGACACAAGAGGCACAGATATTTATATTACCTCCAACCCCATCTCACCTTTTTTTCCGTAACATTTACATGTTTTGGAAAGTGATATTTATGTTTTGTGCTAAAGGTGTGAGACAAGGTAGATATTCTCACATTTGTAATTCTATCACAGCTCTTTTTAAATAGTATTATGCCGTGATACACAATTAAATGCAATCAGTTGAATCATTTTATTTAAAAACGGCACTTTAGGAAATGAAATTATGTATCTGAATATGTATTTTAGTGATCAATTATGAATTAGTCATGTTGTAAATAATGTCTTCTTAAAATCCAATGATTAAGTTTGAATTTGTTTTTATCCTGATTGCGTATGTTTTTATTTTTGTGTTTTTTTTTTACACCACATCTTGTTCTCTGCCTTTACTGACTCCTGAACCACTTACAATGTTTAATGGTATAAAACTGTACATGATATAAACATGAAGACATTACTTCTCGTTTACTTTTCAGTCTCTTCTTTGCATAAAAGTACAACTATTAATGTATGATTATTTCAATAGCTTTAATAACAGCAATATGATTGTTATGAATAACAATAAAAGATCAAATTACCACATATCTGAGAAGGGAGGTACAAAGGGCTTAAGTAAGATTGGTTTTCTTTCTAAGAAAATAAATAAAGGACTAACACTGCATTTGATAGTAGCACTGTGACCATTCATTTGGATGGAGAATGTCTAGACTCATTGGTAGTTTATTGAATGCTGTTGAAGAAGAGATTAATATTTGGTGAGCTACATTAGAGAGACAAACACACCACTGATCCAGCCTTCTACCATCATGGCTGAAAGTTCCATCAGTAAGTTTGCAACAGCGTATCGAGTTTAGTGTCCTTATTGGGTCCATTTAGGCAGAGCCAGGAAGCTGTCTCTTGTGCCAAACAACCATAACACAGGGCACTCACTACAGTGCCACTTCCCATGGAATGTTACAAACCAGAAAGTAAGATGCTGAGCAACATCGTCAAGGCTGGAATTCTGGACCGGTGACATCTGAACAGGTAAACAAGCCAAAGCCTGGGAGAGAGTGAGTGACAACTCTGCTAAGCCTTCATTAAGATAGGAAGATTGTGGCAGTACAGAGTACATTGTCACTGAAATTCTAAAGATGTGTCTGTCTGTGACATTTTTGTATCGGTTTGAGCCCTCAATGTAATATCCCCGACTTTGACCAACCATGCAAATTCTCCAAGGTATCCAATGGAATGGTTTCATGAGAGTAGGATTTTTGCCCTGAAAGAATAGTGAAATGCACGAGAGAATGATTCAGAATCAGTCCCTGACCTAAGAATACTTGATGGCTATGAGTAATACAGACAGAATATCTCGTTTGAAAATTATTTTTATGGTGATTTTTAAAATTATGCTAATTATATTTCCGCGGGGGTGAGGACATCGACTCTAGGCGTTTTGCTAAGCATTGCGAGACACCATTAGACATAGTCCCCTGTGCCCTCACCAAATTCTTTGGCCCCACAATTATGGGGTTAGAGTAATGCGACACTCTGCATCACAAGAAGACTCTTTGTCCTCAAACCACTATCACCCTCCTGTGTGCTTAATCCTAAAGAATCTTCAGGATCCGATTTGTAGTGCTCCGCTACACAAGAGCCAAATTGTTTCAATGTTGCCTTGGTGAACCTGAACTGAAGGGTAGTGCGAATGGAACACCTATAATGAAAGTGACCACATTCAGTCCTGACTCCTGAGTAATAGCTGAGTAATAGAATTTGCTATTCTTAACAAAGTGACTAAATACAGCAGTGGAAGTATCCTCTTTTAGACTATACTATAGAAACCGATAACTACCGATAAGTTCAACCAGATAAGCAATTTCTACTTTTTAAATAGAACACAACAGAAATATGTTACTTACAACTAGTCTGTGTCATAACTGTTGTAGCGATGAGAGATTTACGTGATACACACCAGGTTACATTTGTGTCTGCTCTTCAGTTTGATTAGTGCAGTAATGTGTGATTGTTTATATATTTTTCCTTATTGAACAAGCTAATTTGACCTGAAATTAAGCTGCTCGTGGCGCATCCATAAGTAAATGCTTAGAAATAGAGCACCCTCTTTGGCCTTGTTCCACCTGTCTAGATTCTACACAGACACACACATACACATGCTCACACACACACACGATGAACGATGTTGTTGAGGTGCTTGGGGGGGGGGGGCGTGGTGTTTTCTCAGGTAACATACAAAGAGCTAGGGCTTTTAGGGGCATTGCACTTTGCTTGTTGAGAGGCAATGAGGCTGTGTATGGATATTGCTGTGCCACTGCTGGCTATGGTGCACATGACCTACATCTGTGAAGCAGGTAAGAGTCCATATATTATCTGTATTATAAGTATCTTTAAACCCCTGAACTGGAAACAGCTCAGTTGCAGGTGTTTCAAGAACAAATAATGGAATTTGTCATTTAATTGCCACATGAGGGTTTCAAAGCACCTTATAATGGCTATACAAGTAAGTTATTTTAACATCTGTCTCTCTGTAAGACTGAGAGCTGGTGATCCATATCAAAGTGATGGTGTTGCAAGGACAAAAGAAAAACAAATATACTGTATGGAGTAAAAATAGACTCATATTTGATTTGATATTATTTGACTTGGTTCTATCACTATTTTCACCATTGTCATCCGGTACTACATTTGACATTGATATTTTAGTTACTTAGGACATTATTCCTATGGACATTAAGTACTGTGTGTTGGTGCAAATATTCCTCTGTGGGTTTTTTGTTGTTTTTGTAGCTCTGCTGAGGAAATCCACAGCGGCTGACTTCCTAAGACCAGTAAGAGAGAAGCGTGCTGCAGAGTGTTTCCCTGCAGGCTGCAGTATGGAGGACAGTGATGCTGAGGAGCTACTGGAGGCCAACTCACACTACGTGAGTTCAGGCTGGCAGACACACTGGAGTATAGACAGTAAATATGGGTCACCCAATATTATAGTCTTACTCAAATTCATGCTACAGTGTTCCTCTTTTTAGGATGGCTAAATCAAAGCTAGAACTGATTAAATATGTTTCAGCTAACTGGGTCTCTACTGAAATGTTTTATTTTATCAATATATATGGGCCACAGACTGAGAAACACTGCTCTGTAAGTTGATCCTCCAGGGCAGTGGTGCATCTACCACTACTACACTCGAACATACAAGAGAACAAAGACAAGTCAGGACATTGACCCTGACATCTGTTTCATTTGCACCAACTTGAAATATCACATTTCTAGTATGAGAACTGTTACTAGACCTGAACTTGAACAACTCTGACTAACTCACCAACAGACAGAAATAATATGCAGTGCTATATATTTTGTAAAACCATAAAGCCATCTATGTGTAACGCAATTTGTGAGGATTACATGACTTTCTGAATTCGCAGGACAGTCCGAAGATGCTGTTGAATGGTGGCACTGGGGCAGGGGTGAACTCGGTAAGTTCCAAATTTCCACGTTTTTTTATGGAAAACAAGGTGCACACAGTCCATAATATTTAGTTTTCTAGTTCTTGTTTTCAGAGTCCTGGTAGTGAGGCTACGGTGGAGGAAGGCTCAGGGATGTAGCCCTGGGATGTACTGTAGCATCATCAGGCCAACGCCAGGAGAGCTGCAGCAGACAGACAGGAGATGCATGGGTCTTATCTATAACGAATGACAAAATGCAAGGCCAAATATTCCACTTTATTAATCATTATCTTTTGGGATGGGTGGAATTATAAAAACTTTAAATTATGGAAATATAGAATTCCAAGGTCTTTGTGAAAGATGGATTTATTATAATATTGTTATTGTCTCTGCTTTGTCAAACCATTTGATTTATGATTTGGGAGTCTACTAAGATTTGTTTCAAAGTACTTCTTGATTTTTAACAAAAAATGGCTAACACTTGTTATATTAGTTAAATAATCATATAATTGCCTACCTTCATATTGGTGCTTCGTAAGAATGGTGCTCAGTACCTCATTTATTTTGCAAGTTATCTTTGTAGAATCATAGATCTTAAACTGCATGGGTACAGCTCTTTATAAGCCATGAATTGTCCAAAGGAAATATTTCCCACTTTGACAAACTTGAACTATGAGAAGTAATTGAAGTTGATATACTAAACTATATTATGTGGAGCAATGGAAAATATTTGTATAATATTTTGACAATGTACTTTTTGAAGATTTGCAAACAAAATGATTTTACCATTTACAACTAATTTTACAATATTTCATTGTAATGTGCCTACTCCCAAGTCAAAAATTATAGGGAATTATCCCTGACCTGTATCACCTGTATTTAAATATCCAACTTACTGATTTAGAAATATATAGGCAGGCCTACTTTAGAAATGTCTGTGTAAATATCTCAATAAATGCATATTTTAATCAATTGTTGTTAGATAACTTTTGTATATGTGGTGTCCAAGACATTACCAACATAGATTGGGGAAATGAAAATATGTGCTATTAAGTGTGAGGCAATATTATTTCACATTAAGAGATCAATGGAAACAGCTATGTAAGCCTGTGAAGAGGTAACATAAACAGATATCTGCAATATAGAATGAACCATCTGTACACCTGGGAAGACAAAGGGCCTTTTTGACAAATGTGTCAATCTGAACTATCTGTGTATATCAAGACTCTGCTTCCCTCCTCAGGTAAAATATGAAACCTCAGGCAAAAGATGAAACCATGCTTAGAACCATGACTCAGAAAGGAACATCACATATTACTGATTAGATAGAGCAACTATCCAAAACAATACATGCATGTAATCTTCATTCCATGCATGTAAGAGATCACTCGTTCACAGTGGAAATTCCTTTTCCTACCAGGAGAGAGAAACTGCATGTGAATCTAATTCTATCTGCACCTGTCCATTGTCCTCCCCAGCTCTAGCAACTCAGTGAAAGCATGTTGACAAGGGGTGGCTAGGCTGGTCCATACAAGGCTATCAGGGAGAACTACAGTATGGACACCAGACACCGTGTTCTGACACTGTTCCTACCTGTCCCTGGTGAGATGTTGTTAGGAGAAGCCAGGCAGGGAAGTATGGAGGTCTGTTAGCTATACCGTGGGAGAAGAAACGCTCCAGCGAGTCGGAAAATTGATCATGTCGAGAGCTGGGCTTGGGAAAGGAATGGGAGAGGGGTTGTAAGAATGGAGGTCTGAGAAAAAAGGAACACCAGAAAAACCAACAGCACAGACAAAGGGTACTTTGATTTTCTAGAATGTAAACTGCTGGAGCTATTGTTAGCCCTCTGCTTTAGTGAGTTAGGGTATTCATCCTTGTAAATAAGAATTTGTTCTTAACTGACTTGCCTAGTTAAATAAAGGTTAAATAAAAATAAAATAAAAATCCCATGAGCTAGATAGTAATATGGACCGGAGCACATAAAAGGACGTTGTACATTTGTTTTTTAAGTAATCTTATTGTCATGCAGGATCTTTTCATGCTCAATGTCATAAAGCAAAAGTAAATTTTATTTTGTTATGGCTCCAGAAAAACCAATGGATCAATGTGACTGAGTGGGTTCAAACCAAGGTCTCCTATGCACCACAAACATTGGGCTCGTTTGAGTGGTAAGGCTGAAGCAACCGACTGCAGACGAGAGTCGAAGAGTAATGTCGGGGGAGGTGCATTTGCAACAGGAAAAATGCATCATGGCAGTTTGCCGTTGTTTGTAAAAGTGTTTTCTTTTTCATGTTGAAACCCCCATATTACACACTCACAAACTGTTAATATATGTGTGTGCATTGTACTTTGAATTAAATTGGTGAGCGAGCTTCACATATCAAATTCATTTGTACATTGAAGTCTACACATGAATCGCGGCAAAGCTGGTTCCCGTTTCAGTCAAGTCTTTGGTCAAGCTCGCGTGAGTAAAACAAAAACACCCTATATAGAGCCTTCCACAATGCAGGGGCTGGCTCCAGGAGGAAGTTAATGAAGAGCAACAGCAGAAACTTGCAGTCAACTGCAGTCAAAACTTCATGACCTTTGATCACTTGGTTTTTGTTGTCATGTAGACACAAAATGGACAATTTTTTTGGAAGGTGGTGACCGACTTTGTGTTAGACAGCTGAGCAAAAGTCTAGGGCCAAGATTCAATCAGATCAAACGGTGTTGGCGGTGGAACTGCACTGGAGGTGGGAAATTGGTGAGCAGCTGCTCTTGTGATTATTGTCACGAAGCTCCACTCGAGTTAGAAGTTCAGAACGATAATGTGTAGGCTATATAGAAATAATTATGCTCAAATGTAAAAAATCATTCAAACTAAATAATGAGGATTTCTATCATCGTAATCGAGGTGTACATTGCATCTCTCATTCCAGTGTTGGAACTTGTGAACAAGGCTGCATGGGATTTCTGTTAATGTGACTCCGTGCAGCAAATGGCAATGTCTGCTTTAGGTGTAATGCAGGGAGCCACTTGTGGATTTGACAGCTCTAATGCAGTTCCACCTCTGACACCACCAAAACAACTGCTATTCGGATGTTGGCTAAAGCGGATCTGATAGAATCTAGCCCTAGCCCTAACTGTGGGTGTGTTCAAGTGGTAAGTCTAACAAAGCCGACTGTAGACAAAAGTCAGTGAGTGAAGTCGGGGGTGTTGCATCTGTGATCAACATAGCTGCTATTGTTTATATACATTTTTATTTTGTTCTAAATAAACTTTTCTATACTCACATATCACACACTCACAAACTGAAAACATAACGTGTAAACAATTAATTGGTCAAATCTCTCTCAAATGTCACTTTCATTTGTAGCTTTAGAATCGCAGCAAAGTTGGATCATGTTTCAGTCACGTCTTTGGCCAAGTTCGGGTGGGTCAAACAAAAACACCCTAATGATTGGTTGACAAATAATGCCCACAATTCAGGTGATGGCTGCATGGTGCAGGTGGTGAAAAGCAACTAAAGCGACTTTAAGGTGATTTCATCAAAAACAGCATGATTTTTGTAAAGTTCATGCAGACGACATATAGTCGAAAGTCAGACAATACTTTTACCCATAATGCAACACACTTTGAAAGGCAGTGATCAACATCTTGACAAAAGTGATCCACTCCAACGTGCCCTGTCTGAAAACCATATAACATGTTTAGCTGCCAGTAGCTAGGTTTCCATCCAATTGGCAACAGATTTTACTGCGAATATTCTAAAACAATATGCGCTTTTTCCACCAGAGAGGTGTTTCACCCCAAAAAATTGCAGACCACACAACATATCATCGCTTGACTCCAAATTTACTTTGATATGATGGTTATTATCAACTAAATGTTTAGTTGTCACATGCGCCAAATACAACAGGTATAAATAGACCTTATTGTGAAATACTTACTCATGAGCCCTTAACCAACAATGCAGAAATGTTTCAGAAAAGTAAGAAAAATTTGCTAAATAAACCAAAGGAAAAATAGTAACACAACTAAATAACAATAACGAGGCTATATACACTGCTCAAAAAAATAAAGGGAACACTAAAATAACACATCCTAGATCTGAACGAATGAAATATTCTTATTAAATACTTTTTTCTTTACATAGTTGAATGTGCTGACAACCAAATAACACAAAAATTATCAATGGAAATCAAATTTATCAACCCATGGAGGTCTGGATTTGGAGTCACACTCAAAATTAAAGTGGAAAACCACACTACAGGCTGATCCAACTTTGATGTAATGTCCTTAAAACAAGTCTAAATGAGGCTCAGTAGTGTGTGTGTCCTCCACTTGCCTTTATGACCTCCCTACAACGCCTGGGCATGCTCCTGATGAGGTGGCGGATGGTCTCCTGAGGGATCTCCTCCCAGACCTGGACTAAAGCATCCGCCAACTCCTGGACAGTCTGTGGTGCAACGTGGCGTTGGTGGATGGAGCGAGACATGATGTCTCAGATGTGCTCAATTGGATTCAGGTCTGGGAAATGGGCGGGCCAGTCCATAGCATCAATGCCTTCCTCTTGCAGGAACTGCTGACACACTCCAGCCACATGAGGTCTAGCATTGCCTTGCATTAGGAGGAACCCAGGGCCAACCGCACCAGCATATGGTCTCACAAGTGGTCTGAGGATCTCATCTCGTTACCTAATGGCAGTCAGGCTACCTCTGGCGAGCACATGGAGGGCTGTGCGGCCCCCCAAAGAAATGCCACCCCACACCATGACTGACCCACCGCCAAACCAGTCATGCTGGAGGATGTTGCAGGCAGCAGAACGTTCTCCACGGCGTCTCCAGACTCTGTCACATGTGCTCAGTGTGAACCTGCTTTCATCTGTGAAGAGCACAGGGCGCCAGTGGCGAATTTGCCAATCTTGGTGTTCTCTGGCAAATGCCAAACGTCCTGCACGGTGTTGGGCTGTAAGCACAACCCCCACCTGTGGACGTCGGGCCCTCATACCACCCTCATGGAGTCTGTTTCTGACCATTTGTGGCCTGCTGGAGGTCATTTTGCAGGGCTATGGCAGTGCTCCTCCTGCTCCTCCTTGCACAAAGGCGGAAGTAGCGGTCCTGCTGCTGGGTTGTTGCCCTCCTACGGCCTCCTCCACGCTCCATGCTCTGGACACTACATTGACAGACACAGCAAACCTTCTTGCCACAGCTCGCATTGATGTGCCATCCTGGATGAGCAGCACTACCTGAGCCACTTGTGTGGGTTGTAGACCCCGTCTCATGCTACCACTAGAGTGAAAGCACCGCCAGCATTCAAAAGTGACCAAAACATCAGCCAGGAAGCATAGGAACTGAGAAGTGGTCTGTGGTCCCCACCTGCAGAACCACTCCTTTATTGGGGGTGTCTTGCTAATTGCCTATCATTTCCACCTGTTGTCTATTCCATTTGCACAACAGCATGTGAAATGTATTGTCAATCAGTGTTGCTTCCTAAGTGGACAGTTTGATTTCACAGAAGTGTGATTGACTTGGAGTTACATTGTGTTGTTTAAGTGTTCCCTTTATTTTTTTGAGCAGTGTATATATATATATATATATATACATATATACAGTGCCTTGCGAAAGTATTCGGCCCCCTTGAACTTTGCGACCTTTTGCCACATTTCAGGCTTCAAACATAAAGATATAAAACTGTATTTTTTTGTGAAGAATCAACAACAAGTGGGACACAATCATGAAGTGGAACGACATTTATTGGATATTTCAAACTTTTTTAACAAATCAAAAACTGAAAAATTGGGCGTGCAAAAGTTCAGTGAGGATCTCTGAATGATCCAATGTTGACCTAAATGACTAATGATGATAAATACAATCCACCTGTGTACAATCAAGTCTCCGTATAAATGCACCTGCACTGTGATAGTCTCAGAGGTCCGTTAAAAGCGCAGAGAGCATCATGAAGAACAAGGAACACAACAGGCAGGTCCGATATACTGTTGTGAAGAAGTTTAAAGCCGGATTTGGATACAAAAAGATTTCCCAAGCTTTAAACATCCCAAGGAGCACTGTGCAAGCGATAATATTGAAATGGAAGGAGTATCAGACCACTGCAAATCTACCAAGACCTGGCCGTCCCTCTAAACTTTCAGCTCATACAAGGAGAAGACTGATCAGAGATGCAGCCAAGAGGCCCATGATCACTCTGGATGAACTGCAGAGATCTACAGCTGAGGTGGGAGACTCTGTCCATAGGACAACAATCAGTCGTATATTGCACAAATCTGGCCTTTATGGAAGAGTGGCAAGAAGAAAGCCATTTCTTAAAGATATCCATAAAAAGTGTTGTTTAAAGTTTGCCACAAGCCACCTGGGAGACACACCAAACATGTGGAAGAAGGTGCTCTGGTCAGATGAAACCAAAATTGAACTTTTTGGCAACAATGCAAAACGTTATGTTTGGCGTAAAAGCAACACAGCTGAACACACCATCCCCACTGTCAAACATGGTGGTGGCAGCATCATGGTTTGGGCCTGCTTTTTTTCAGCAGGGACAGGGAAGATGGTTAAAATTGATGGGAAGATGGATGGAGCCAAATACAGGACCATTCTGGAAGAAAACCTGATGGAGTCTGCAAAAGACCTGAGACTGGGACGGAGATTTGTCTTCCAACAAGACAATGATCCAAAACATAAAGCAAAATCTACAATGGAATGGTTCAAAAATAAACATATCCAGGTGTTAGAATGGCCAAGTCAAAGTCCAGACCTGAATCCAATCGAGAATCTGTGGAAAGAACTGAAAACTGCTGTTCACAAATGCTCTCCATCCAACCTCACTGAGCTCGAGCTGTTTTGCAAGGAGGAATGGGAAAAAAATGTCAGTCTCTCGATGTGCAAAACTGATAGAGACATACCCCAAGCGACTTACAGCTGTAATATCAGCAAAAGGTGGCGCTACAAAGTATTAACTTAAGGGGGCTGAATAATTTTGCACGCCCAATTTTTCAGTTTTTGATTTGTTAAAAAAGTTTGAAATATCCAATAAATGTCGTTCCACTTCATGATTGTGTCCCACTTGTTGTTGATTCTTCACAAAAAAATACAGTTTTATATCTTTGTTTGAAGCCTGAAATGTGGCAAAAGGTCGCAAAGTTCAAGGGGTCAGAATACTTTCGCAAGGCACTGTATGTGTGTGTGTTTTTTGTGTGTCCATGTATGTGTGTTGGAGTGTCAGTGTAGTATGTGTGAGTGAGTGGTCAGAGTCCAGTGAGTGTACATCAAGCCTGTGCAAGAGAGTCAGTGCAAATAATAACAATAAATAATAATAAAATAAGGGGGTCAATGTAAATAGTCCTTGTAGCCATTTTATTAACTGTTCAGCTCTCTTATGCCTTGGGGGTAGAAGCTGATACGGAATCTTTTGGTCCCAGACTTTGCACTTCGGTACCACTTGTCATGCGGTAGCAGAGAGAACAGTCTATGACTTGGGTGTCTTTGACAATTTTTAGGGCTTTCCTCTGGGTGACTACATCATGAATCTGGTTGAGAGACTACCAAGAGTGTGCAAAGCTGTCCTTAAGGCAAAGGGAAAGGGCAAAGGGGATACCTAGTCAGTTGTCCAACTGAATGTATTCAACTGAAATGTGCCTTCCACATTTAACCCAACCCCTCTGAATCAGAGAGGTGTGTGGGCTGCCTTAATCAACGGGTGGCTACTTTGAAGAATCTCAAATATAAAATAGATTTTGATTTGTTTAACACTTTTCTGGTTACTACATGAATCCATAGGTGTTGTTTTATAGTTTTGATGTCTTCACTATTATTTTACAATGTTGAAAATATTAAAAATAAAGAAAATCCCTTGAAGGAGTAGGTATGTCCAAACTTTTGACTGGTACTGTATATAGGGCAGCAGCCCTATTATTTTTTTTAAATATATATGCCAGCTGATTCATGATTTTGACTGGCTGAGAAAAGCTGCCTGCCTCTCTCTCGTCACGACTCCCGACCCCTACGCGTTCATTACTATGGGACAGTTGGAGATCGAATTTGAATAATGAAACAATGCTGCAAATGTTGGAAAGATAGCGAGCAAGGTTTATACAAATCTCCGCTGTTGAAAACTAAATGTTAGTCTAAAAGAAATGTGAGATAATGTCTACATGCTTTTTATAGTGGAGATCAAATTTGTAACTTCCCTGCCTGTGATGATGAGACAGTGGATTGCGCAGTCGGATGGAACAGGATAAATAGGCATTTTAACGTCAGCGATTTAGCCCGTGGTAAACTTGTGGAATAGACACTGGCTGGAATACACTTTTAACCAATCAGCATTCAGAATTAGACCCACCCGTTGTATAATTACACTCTAGAAAACAAGTAAACAGCCTAACCAGCTCTGCTAGGGTAAGTAAAATAGTCAGAGAGCATCCTGCCGGGCTGTATTACCGCCTGGTATGGCAACTGCACCACCCAAAAGCGCAGGGCTTCCCAGAGGGTTGTGGGGTCTGCACAACACATCACAGGGGGCAAACTACCTGCCCTCCAGGACACCTACAGCACCCAATGTCATAGGAAGGCCAAAAAGATCATCAAGGACAACAACCACCCGAGCCACTGCCTGTTCACCCTGCTGACATTCAGAAGGCGCAGTCAGTACAGGTGCATCAAAGCTGGGACCGAGAGACTGAAAAACAGCTTCTATCTCAAGGCCATCAGACTGTTAAACAGCCATCACCAGCACAGAGAGGCTGCTGCCTCGGTACAGACTTTAAATCATTGGCCACTTTAATAAATGGAAAACTAGTAACTTTAATAATGCCACTTTAATAATGTTTACATATCTTGCATTATTCATCTCATATGTATATACTGTATTCTCATCTATCTTTTGCATCTTAGCACATGCCGCTCTGACATTGCTCATCTATATATTTATATATTCTTATACCATTCCTTTACTTAGATTTGTTTGTATTAGGTATTTATTGTGGAATTGTTAGATATTACTTGTTAGATATTGCTGTACTGTCGGAACGAGAAGCACAAGCATTTCATTACACTCGCAAAAACATTTGCTAACCATATGTGGTGACCAATAAAACTTGATTTGATTTGAGGTGTTCTCTCATTTGTGTCTAGAAGTAGTTAGCAAGCGAGACAACTTTAGCCAGTTAGCTTGGGTGCTTGACTACCTTTGTGAAAGACGCTCGGTGACACACTGGAGTCAATTTATGAACGCACCCTTGGTTATCAATTAAATGTATTTGGCATCTATCAAATGGGAGGGCAGGCAAGCTCCCATTAAGATTTTAAAACATAGGTAGGGACAAACATGCTTTGGCAGGCAAGCTGCAGAAGGACGAGCAGGCAGGCCATTATTCCACATCGTTTGTTGCAACCTTGTCTAAGAGCATTTTATAATATTCTCGACGTTTATCGGAGACATTCCATTTAGTATAATTCAGTGCATTCGGAAAGTCATCAGACCCCTTTATTTTTGTTCCACATTTTTTTCTGCTACAGCCTTCTTCTCAAATTGATTAAATGTTCAATCTACATACAATACTTCATAATTATGAAGCAAAAACAGATTTATAGACATTTTTGCAAATGTATGAACATTTTTAAATGGAAATATCACATTTACGTACTGTAAGTACTCATTCACTTTACTCAGTACTTTGTTGAAGCACCTTTGGCAGCGATTACAGCTTCAGGTCTAGTTGGGTAGGACACTACAAGCTTGGCACACCTGTATATGGGGAGTTTCTTCCAATCTCCTATGCAGATCCTCTCAAGCTCTGTCAGGTTGAATGGGGAGCGTTGCTGCACAGCTATTTTCAGGTCTCTCCAGAGATGTTCGATCGGATTCAAATCCAGGCTCTTGCTGGGTCACTCAAGGACATTCAGAGACTTGTCCAGAAGCCACTCTTGCATTGTCTTGGCTGTTTGCTTAGAGCCATTGTCATGTTGGAAGGTGAACCTTTGTCCCAGTCTGAGGTTCTGAGCTCTCTGGAGCAGGTTTTCATGAAGGATCTCTCTGTACTTAGCTCCCTTCATCTTTCTCTCGATCCTGACTAGTCTTCCCGTTGAAAAACATACCCACAGCATGCTGCTGCCCCCACCATTTTTATTTTATTTAACTAGGAAAGTCAGTTGAGAACAAATTCTTATTTACAATGACGGCTTACCGGGGAACAGCGGGTTAACTGCCTTGTTCAGATGCAGAACGACCAATTTTTCCCCCGGCAGGATAGAGAAGTTACGTCTGGTAATAACAGGGCGTGGGTGTGTGTCTATTTGTCAATAACAGCTGGTGTCTAATATTGAAGAAGTCTCGAGGTATTGCTCACCTGAGGTAGAGTAGCTTATAATAAACTGTACACAACACTATCTACCAAGAGAGTTCTCATCTATATTATTCGTAACCGTCTATTTACCACCACAAACCAATGCTGGCACTATAACCGCACTCAACCAGCCATAAGCAAACAAGAAAATGCTCATCCATAAGCGACGCTCCTAGTAGCTGGAGACTTTAATGCAGGCAAACATAAATCAGTTTTACCTCATTTCTTCCAGCATGTCACATGTGCAACTCTAGATCACCTTTACTCCAAACATAGAGATGCATACAAAGCAAGCACAGACTGGAATATGTTCCGGGATTCATTCAATGGCATTGAGGAGTATATCACCTCAGTCATCGGCTTCATCAATAAGTGCATCAATGATGTCGTCCCCACAGGGACAGTACGTACATATCCCAACCAGATGCCATGGATTGCAGGCAACATCCACATCAAGCTAAAGGCTAGAGCTGCCGCTTTCAAGGAGCAGGACACTAATCCGTCCGTTTAGAAGAAATCCCGTTATGCTCTCATACAAACCATCAAACAAGCAAAGCGTCAATACAGGATTAAGATTGAATCCTACTACACAGGCTCTGACGCTCGTCGGATGTGGTCGGGCTTGAAAATTGTTACAGACTACAAAGGGAAACCCAGACGCGAGATGCCCAGTGACGTGAGCCTACCAGACAATCTAAATGCCTTTCATGCTAGCTTCGAGGCAAGAAACACTGAAGCGGGGATTATAGAACCAGCTGTTCTGGACGACTGTGTGATAACGCTCTCGGTAGCCGATGTGAGCAAGACATTTAAACAGGTCAACATTCACAAAGCCGCTGGGCCAGATGGATTACCAGGACCTTTACTCAAAGCATGCGTGGACCAACTGGCAAGTGTCTTCACTGACGTTTTCAACCTCTCCCTGACCGAGTCTGTAATAAATACACCACCAAATTGTTTGTGCTTTTCACGTCGGTAGCCGCGAAGTGCTTTGAAAGGCTGGTCATGGCTCACATCAACAGCCTCCTCCTGGATACCCTAGACCCACTACAATTCTCATACCACACCAACAGATCCACAGATGACGCATCTCAATCGCACTCCATACTGCCCTTTCCCACCTGGACACAAGGAATACCTGTGTGAGAATTCTGTTCATTGACTACAGTTCACCCACGACTGCGTGGCCGAACACGACTCCAACACCATCATTAAGTTTGATAATGACACAACAGTGGCAGGCCTGATCACCGACAACAAGGAGACAACATATAGGGACGAGATCTCTCTCTCAATGTGAGCAAGACAAAGGAGCTGACCATGGAGCTGACCGTGGACTACAGGAAAAAGCAAACCGAACAGGCCCCCATTAACATCGACGGGGCTGTAGTGAAGCGGGTCGAGAGTTTCAACTTCCTTGATGCTCACATCACCAACAAACTATTACAGTCCAAACACACAGAGACTGTCGTGAAGAGGGCACAACAAAACCTTTTTCCCCTCAGGAGACTGAAAGGATTTAGCATGGATCCCCAGATCCTCAAAAAGTTATACAGCTGCACCATCGACAGGATCCTGACCAGTTCCATCACCGCCTGGTACGGCAACTGCTCGGCATCTGACCGCAAGGCGCTACAGAGGGTACTGCGTGTGGCCCAGTATATCACTGGGGACGAGGTTCCTTTCATCCAGGACCTATATAAACTCAGCAAAAAAAGAAATGATCTCTCAAAGTCAACTGCGTTTATTTTCGATCCAACAGGTCCCAGACGTGCTCAATGGGATTGGGATCCGGGCTCTTCGCTGGCCATGGCAGAACACTGATATTCCTGCCTTGCAGAAAATCATGCACAGAACGAGCAGTATGGCTGGTGGCATTGTCAAGCTGGATGGTCATGTCAGGATGAGCCTACAGCAAGGGTGCCATATGAGGGAGGAGAATGTCTTCCCTGTAATGCACAGCGTTGAGATTGCCTGCAATGACAACAAGCTCAGTCCGATGATGCTGTGACACACAGCCCCAAACCATGACGGACCCTCCACCTCCAAATCGATCCCTCTCCAGAGTACAGGCCTCGGTGTAACGCTCATTCCTTCGACGATAAATGCGAATCAGACCATCATCCCTGGTGAGACAAAACCGCAACACAAATGGCTCCTTAACAACTTCTACCCTCAAGCCATAAGACTGCTGAACAATTAATCAAATGGCCACCAAACTATTTACATTGGCACCGTCCCCCGCATGTATTTTTTTACACTGCTGCTAAATTACCTCGACTAACCTGTACCCCCACACATTGACTCGGTACCGGTACCCCCTGTATATAGACTCGTTATTGTTATTTTATTGCGTTACTATTTATTCTTTTTAACTTAAGTTTATTTGGTAAATATTTTCTTAACTCTTTGTTGAATTGCACTGTTTAAGGGCTTGTAAGTAAACATTTCACAGTACACATGTTGTATTCGGAGCATTTGATTAATAAAGTTCGATTTGATTTGATTTTGATTTGATTGGTAGAGTTCTGTAGAGATGGTTGTCATTCTAGGAGGTTCTCCCATCTCCACAGAGGAACTCTGGAGGTTAATTAGTGACTATCGGGTCTTGATCACCTCCCTGACCAAAGCCCTTCTCCCCTGATTGCTCAGTTTGGCCGGGCGGCTTGATCTAGGAAGAGTCTTGGTGGTTCCAAACTTCTTCCATTTAAGAATGATGGAGGTCACTGTGTTCTTAGGGACATTCAATGCTGCAGAAATGTTTTGGTAGCCTTCTCCAGATATGTGTCTTGACACATCCTGTCTAGGAGCTCTACAGACAATTCCTTCAACCTCATGGCTTGGTTTTTGCTCTGACATGCACTGTCAACTGTGGGACCTTATTTAAACAGATGTGTGCCTTTTTTATTTTTAATAAATGTGCAAATACTTCTATAACCTGTTTTCACTTTGTCATTATGGGCGATTGTGTGTAGAGTTATGAGGAAAATAATAGAAAAAGTCAAGGGATCTGAATATTTTCCAAATGCACTGTATGTTATGTATGTATGGTATGTATTAATTTGTGGAAGTCCATCACCCATTTTGCATGATATGTTACAAATTAAAATGCATTTTAAATGTTACGAATTCTAGCTAGTTGACTATCGGTAGACTAGGGATTACAGGTTAAGGTTAGGATTAAGTTAAGGAGTTAGGTTAGGGTTAGGGGCAGGGTTAGCTAAAAGGGTTAGCTAACATGAAGGGAAGGGTTAGCTAACATGCTAAGAAGTTGCAAAGTAGCAAAATACTAAAGTTGTCCATGATTAGATTCAAACTCGCAACCTTTGGGTTGCTAGACATTCACATTATACACCCACTCTCTTTGCCTTAAGTAACCATCTGTTTTATGTAACCAAATGTAACATATCATGCCAAATGGAGTGATTCGGATTTACTTACAGAATAATACGAAATGCTCTAAGACCAGGTTGTTTATCCATTTTTGATGGCCAACTAGCTGAAACAGTTTTAGATGGTTTATCTAATGTTTTTGTTATTTAGATTTGAGTTAATCTCGCTCTGGCTAGCATTAGTCGTTAATCTTGTTATGTTTATGTGAACAACTGAGAGAGCGAGATCTCTTAATACCTTCTTGCCTACTATTTTTTTAGCATGCATCCCTCACCGCTAAACCAGAACTAGAGTATTTTATCATTGGTCAGCTGCTCAATTAAGTGCTGGGTCCATACATGTTAAGAGGTGATGTGGGTCGCATTTCTCTACTCTGACATTGCATGCATCAACCAATATTTGCCTGCCACATTATCAAGCAGATTTTTTAGCCTATGCAGGTCAGTTATGAACAAATTCTTATTTTCAATGATGGTCAAGGAACAGTGGTTTAACTGCCTTGTTCAGAATGACAGATTTTTACCTTGTCAGCTCAGGGATTCGATCTTGCAACCTTTGGGTTACTAGTCCAACACTCTAACCACTAGGCTACCTGCCACCCCGATTCCTGTAACATATGATGTGGTTAGCTGATTTGTAAAATACTTATCCATGCATCGTAAGATCTGGTATGCGTCAGCAATTCCTGGGGTGCAGAGGAACATGCCCATGAAGAGTTACTAGAACAAGGACCGGAACGAAGAGCTCCACCCTCTCTCTTTGCAAGTCTATGGGCCAAATGTCCCTTTCCCTTCCGAAATTCGAATGACCAGTGATGGAAAAACCTATGCCCAGGAACTATTTCTGCTCCTTAGCTATCGGTGGTCATAGTATAAAGGCAAATCTATGGTACCATTTATGTTTACGTAGTCTGTCCATGAGAGATTACTAAAGAACCAGGCAAACCTGCCCACATTGGCCCCATGTAGGCTGCCCACATAAGGATAATGTGCCTTTGCTTATCGGCTCCACATTTTCTCTGTGTGAGCAGCCTATCTCTGGTGAGAGCGGCCCTCACTTTGCCTAAATAAGACCATCTTTTCCCAGCAAACATGCCCACATTGGCACGATGTGGGCCAAATACAGACTAAAATAATGCCCATCCGGTATGTACTGTAGGCCGCCCACATTGGGCCAATGCTCCTTTTCTATTTTGTTTATGTATTTTTTGTACATTTTACACCCCTTTCTCTCCCCAATTTCGTGATTACAATCTTGTCTCATCGCTGCAACTCCACAACAGGCTCAGGAGAGGGGAAGGTCGAGTCACGACCCACCAAAAACATGACCCACCAACCCGCTTCTTAACACCCACTCGCTTAACCCGGAAGCCAGTCGCACTAATGTGTCGGAGGAAACAATGTTCAACTGATGACCAAAGTCAGTCTGCAGGCGCCTGGCCCACCGCAAGGAATCGCTAAAGCGCGATGAGCCAAGTAAAGCCCCCTCGGCCAAACACTTCCCTAACCCGGACGATGCTGGACCAATTGTGCGCCGCCCTATGGGACTCCCAGTCACGGCCGGTAATGACACAGCGAGGGATCAAACCACAGGCTGTAGTGACGCCGCAACACTGCTTTTTAATAGGAATTTGTTTATTTATAATTGAATTATTACAATTGAATTAAATGCATAAATTGCATCATTTTCAAGCCTAAAAGGTAATTAGGGAATATGTTACATTGTAGCAGAATGCCAACCAAGCAGATACTATCATACGTATATTTTTACAAGAGAAACTGTTATGTTTCTCATATTTCATATGCACTTATTAGAGTCTTTTTAGCAGTGTACAATACTTTTTTTGAACTTCTGCATCACACAACATAACATTTAAATTGGAATGACAATCTCAGTAATGGCTGTGCAAACCACGCCTCTAGCTTGGCATGACATGGTGTGGGCTATAGCCTGTGTTGGGCTGGTGTAGGCTAGCCTGTGTTGGACTGGTGCGGGCTAGCCCGTGCTGGGCTCGGTGTGGGCTGGCCCATTTTGGGCTTGGAGTGGACTTGGCGTGGGCTGGCCTGTGTTGGGCTGGTGTGGGCTAGCTATTGTTAGGCTGGTGTAGACTTGATGTAAGCTCGCCCGTGTTGGGCTTGGTGTCGGCTAACCTGTATTGGACTGATGTGGACTAGCCTGTGTAGGGCTGGTGTAGGCTAGCCCGTGTTGGGCAGGTGTGGGCTAGCTCAGTGGTTCCCAACCTTATTGGGGTACTGTACTCCTAAAGCACTTTGACTTACCTGAAGTGCCCCCCTCGTGTGTGTGACCGGCGTGATTCATAGATCACGTGTACATTTGACAAAAATGAGGTTAATCACTTTCACTGTGTCATTCAAAACACAATGTAACTCAGGACATTCTCTTGCTAGCCAATGCCTCTCTGTGAATGATACAGTGGGATTTATCTTCTTTATGTGGGCAATTAATCATTTCACTCTTCCAGCGCAGTGGCGGTTCTAGCTTGTATGGCTCCCTGGGCGAATCCCCCCTTCATCCCCCCCAACAACAAAAAAAACACCATTCTGCACTACCTGTAATTTTTATTCAGACATTTGGAACAACACAAATACATAACCATAACATTTAACTATATAAATATAAAAATACAAAAATAAGACTCAGAAATGTCAAAAAGAAGTAACAAAGACAAATAGAAACAAATTGTATTATATAACTACAAATAAAAAAGAGAATCAAATTATTACACTGCTGCTAACAAAAAAACAAATAAAACTAAATTGCACAAATCCTATATCACGCAAATAGAATAACACACTTATAAAGAAGATAACCTGATTATTACACCATTGCACTTCAAACAAGAAACACGCATTACTAATTGCATTAGTACTGTACAAAGTTAGAAGTGCGGTATTTGATAGATCCCCCCCCTACCTCGGGCTTCCAGTGGGGAGTCCAGTGGTCAACCTACCCCACCCCCTCTCCATCTAGTACTTCTGAGTGGGAGACCTTCCTAGACAGTAGCCTGCCTAGCTCACAAACTAGAATCAGGGCGCCCACTCAGACAAGGTTAATTGACACACAGTCCCACACGGTGACATGACATCATTGACTTGCTGTGTAAATGAGCGATAGAAAACCGATTGCGCAAATGTCACCATTCGGAATATATATATATATTTATTTATTTATTTTTGTGCGGGCGCCACATGTCGCCAACGCAAGATGCCGCCCTAGGCGCCTGCCCATGTCGCCTATAACTAAATCCGCCACTGCGAGTCCCTGGCATTGATGCAGCGCACATGAACACAGGATTTCCCAATCCAGATTGTGCTGTGAGAAAAAAGGTGTCAATAACGTGAAACACATCCTCACCCGTAGTTCTCCCTGGTAGCTTCTTGCAGAACAGAATGTGCTCATTAATTTCCTAAATGTTTATGTATGGCACAAACGCAATCAAATTTCCTTCACCAATGACATCAGTCAATCCCAGTGTGGGATTGTCCAACTGCAGAGAAGATGGACCCGAATTAATATTTTTTCAGCACTTGATCAACAATATCAACGCCCATGTCCTCGATCATACAGCACACTATGTTATTTTACAATGGTACCGTCTTCAGTGCATCAACTGCTGTCTTATCAATCATAGTTTCTGCGAGGATAACAGCAGCAGGCACACTAGCGCACAGAGCAAATGATCACGTGCACTCTGCGCAAGCAGAGGATCAACCATTGACCCAAAACTCGGGCGGGCAGTAGCAGAAACTCTACTTACAAAATAGGCCTATAAATATAAAATAACTAGAGATCTCACACCAGTGACCTCAGTAAATGTTTTCCTGACTATTAAGATTTAAATAACTTGAACATATATTTTGTTGGTAATGTTTTTCCCCCCCAAAAAATTCTTCACATTTTTTTTAAATCTTCCCATTTACTCACTGGGGACTGCCCGTTGGGAAACACAGGGCTAGCCTATATGTTGGGTTATGTCTGGCTGATGTGGGATTGTCTGGCTGATGTCTGGCTGATGTGGGATTGATATGGGCTAGCCTGTGTTGAGCTTGTTGTGGGCTAGGCTGTGTGGGGCTGGTGTGGGCTTAGTGTGGGATACCCGTGCCCACCGAATAACAACATATGGGTCATGTTTGCTGGGTAATCTCGTTCCTGGATGAGGTTACTAAAGAGAAGACAACTGGGGGCTCTTCTGCTGGGAAGGACATTCCCATGACAGAGGTGCAATGCAGGGACACAGACATGATGTTACATGTCAATGTATGAGCCTACTGTTCTGCCTGGGGCTTTTGAGCCGAAGACACTTGGGAAATATACAGTATTCTTGACTTCTGACACTTAGCAGCAAATCATACATGTTTCAGTTACCAGACTGATTAGAAAGTTATCTTTTGGTCTAATTTGCTTTTAGGTGTAGCCTAATTTGTGACTGCACCCTCAACTTGTTATCACACGTGGAGTGGATGGGCCCCAGTTCATCATATCTCAGAAGTCATGACCCCATAAGACATAGTTTGTGTCTGTGATAAGGTTGCTGTTGTGAGGGGCTGAAAACGAATTTCTTTTAGTACATTTTACAAGGCTTATTGTGATCGAAGAAATACAGAAGTACGGAAATAAACCCAATATTATGTGATGTTGGAAATGTATGGAAGTAGACCATGGTCTGCAATTTTGGAGGATTACAAAAAAAAACATTCGATAGGCTCTCAATTTTAAGCAATGGCACTGTTGATAACCCCGATCAACCAATCACATGTAGCAGTAGATGTCAAAAAGGGCCGATACAGAAACCCAAACAGCAAGCAATGCAGCTGTAGAAGCACGATTACCCCATGCATGTATAATTGAGAGAGGTTATGTATTATAAAGTGTTAGGTAATAGACAAGGTGTTCTCTTGGCTAGTCAGAATAGCCTACTTTAGTGCGTGTCAGATGTCAAGCGCACAGAGAGCCTCTACTCACAGGATCCAGGGAAGCTGCGCGTAATTTTAGATCAGCACTCACAGTGTAGCCTGGCGTGCAGGAGGGGATGAGGGAAGAGGATTTAGCATAAGTAACTGCTGTTGTATTTGAATGCAACAACTTACTTTATCACTTTCTTGCTGTTATTTATAAAGAGAGCCTACTTGTATGATACCTGTCACATATTGGTGCTGCATGCACTGACAAGCCTATGGAATACAGTCGTGCCTGACAGTTTGATGAGAAGTCAGTGGTCCTGGTCCTGTAACTCTCACCAGCCCGCACACCCTTCACTGCCCGGAATTTGTGTTTCGTAGTGGCTGCAATCGAAACCCTCAGTTGACAGATATGGGTGGTATTTTTGCGTTGATTCTGGCGACCTGTCTGAGCGGGGTTTGGGGATGTCAGTTGGCCCACGACTGGAGACCCCAGACTGAGGCGTGCCGTGCGGAGCTCGCGGAGATCATCGTGTTCGCCAAGGTGCTTGCGCTGCACAAGGACTCGTACAGTGTGTATAACTACCTACCTTGGCAGTATGACACGGACCTCTTCTTCTCCGCAGAGATCGAGCTGCAATGCGACCAGGCGTGGGGCAGCATGCTGGAGGTCCCCACTGGCTCCCGGTTCAATGTCACCGGGTTGGGTTACTTCCCCTGTTACTCCTACAGCGTCGTGGAGAACAGCTCTTACTATTTCTTTCTGAGGTGAGAGACGGTGAAGTGCTGGTGTTGATGGAGGAGCGTTTATCACTTTCAAGCAAGTTTAAATACTGAAATAACACAAGTACAATACACCAGAATATAGACATATAGTGATGTATTGTTTGTGTCTAGATATAATATAACCCTTACATTTCCAGCGGTGTTAACCTTTTTACAGTTTAATGATAAACTTTTGTCTGATGAATAGACACTAGGTGGAATAGAGTTGAGTGCTGGGTCTGCCCTTGGGATTGTCTTGGGATATGTTTTAGACTTTGGACGACCCAAGTGGCAAGCAAACACAGCAGGAAGAATAAACCAAACCGTAGGTGTATGTGTGCGCGCAATATTATAGTGTGTTATATTGTGTAGCTAGATTCCACAAACCGTTTTCTCATGTGAGATAAATATCAACAGATTGAAAAGATGATCAGATTCAGGTCGTTTAGAAGTAACCCCTGTATTTTATTTGTTAGATAATTTATGAACAGCAGGTGTAGATTGACAGTGAAATGCTTACTTACAGGCCCTTCCCAACAATGCAGAGAGACAATTATAACAAAGGGAATAAATACACAATGAGTAACAATAACTTGGCCATATACACGGGGTACCAGTACCGAATCAATCAATGTGCCGGAGTATGAGATAATTGAGTTTGATACAGTGCCTTCAGAAAGTATTCACACCCCTTGACTTTCTCCACATTTTGATGTTACAACCTGAATTTATAATTGATTACATTTTGATTTATGTGTCACTGGCTTACACACGACAGCTCATAATGTTAAAGTGAAATTAATAGAAAATTAAAAGCTTAAATGTTTTGTTCGCCTCTCCCGAGTCCGTATGGGAGTTGAAGCGATGGGACAAGACTGCAATTACAAATTGGATATCACGAAATTTGGGGGGAAAACGCCCCACACCCACCGCCCTTTGTTATGGCAAGCCTAAATAATTTCAGGAGTAAATAATTGCTTCATAAGTTGCATAGTATCACTCTGTGTGCAATGATAGTGTTTAACATGATTTTTAAATTGATTACCGCATCTCTGTACTCCACACATGCAATTACCTTTAAGGTCCCTCAGTCGAGCAGTAGATTTCAAACACAGATTCAACCACTAAGACCAAGGAGGTTTTCCAATGCCTCACAAATAAGTGCACTTATTGGTAGATTGGTACAAAAAAAAATCAAAAGCAGGCATTGAATATGCCCTCCATAATTATTTGGACAGTGAAGCACTTATTCTTCTTTCGGCTCTGTACTCCAGCACTTTGGATTTTACATTATACAGTGACTATGAGGTTAAAGTGCAGACTGTCAGCTTATGTATATTCACTTATGTATATTAAAGTAGTCAAAAGTTTAGTATTTGATCCCACATTCCTAGCACACAATGATTACATCAAGTTTGTGACTCTATAAACTTGTTGGGTGCATTTGCTGTTTGTTTTGGTTGTGTTACAGATTATTTCTACATTAATGTGGATGCTACCATGATTACGGATAGTCCTGAATGATTCCTAAAAAGTGCTAAGTTATAAAGTTACAGATGCACAAATCATGCCCCCTCAAATTCTAACCTCTCCTGTTATTGTAATGGTGAGAGGTTAGCATGTCTTGGGGGTATGATATTTTTTTTGCGTCTGTAACTTTCTCACTCATCATTATTCACGATTCATTCAGGACTATACACAATCATGGTAGCATCCACATTGATGGAGAAGTGTTTAGAAACATATTCTATTATTTTTTATGATAAAAGTGACTCCAAAATTACACATGTGGAGTACATTATTTATTTCACTGTCCCAATAATTAGGATGGGCACTGTATCATTGAGCATGGTGAAGTTATTAATTACACTTTGGATGTTGTATCAATACACCCAGTCACTACAAAGATACAGGCATCCTATCAGAGAGACTTGAAAAGCAGAGATATTATATATCTTACTGAAACCTGTCTGGATGTTGACACTATGCACGTAGTACTTGGTGGAGTCTCCATACAGCGGCAAGATCATATGGCTGCTTCGGGGAAGTCGAAAGGAGGTGGAGTGTGTTTTTTATAACAACTGGTGTTCTGCTTCAAGTGTGAAGGAAATCTCAAGCTTTTTCCCACCTGATATAGAATACCTCTGTCATGCCTGCTCCCTCTCTCCGGCGCTGGAGGGGCCAGGCTGTACTTCATTTCGCACATCTGTCACCATCATTACGCGCAGCAGTGCTCATTGGACTCACCTTGACTCCTTCCCTTTGTTCATTTCCCCGGCTATAACTGTTTGTTCCCTGTGTCCGCATTAATGTCATTATGTGTTCTTGTCCAGACGCTGTCCTGTCCTGTTCCGTTCCATGTCCGTTGATCATTAAATGTTCACTCCCTGTACCTGCTTCTCGTTTCTACCAACGTCAATCCTCACAACCGCATGGTCATCTGCAGACCCTTTAATCTATCAAGAGAGTTCTCATTTGAAATGATCATGGCTGTCTACGTAACTTCACAAGCCAACACCACTCTGGCAGTCAACAAACTGTATGAGGCCATAAACAAACAAGAAACAGCTTGCCCAGAGGCAGCGTTTTTGGTGGGAGGAGACTTTAATGCGGGGAGACATGAAACCGTCCTTCGTCACTTCTACCTACAAGTCTCCATCTCCACTAGGGGCACTAAATGTCTAGACCACTTTTATTCTACCCACAGAAATGCATACAAGGCCCTCCCTTGTCCTCCCTTTGGCAAATCTGACCCGGACTCCATTCTCCTGCTTCCTGTTTACAAACTAAACTCAAGCAGTAAGTATCAGTGATGCGCTCAATACAGATGAAGCAGACGCGAGGCGACAAGACCGTTTTGCTAGTACAGACGGGATATGTTCCAGGATTCATCCGATAGCATTGAGGCCTTTACCACATCAGTCACGGGCTTCATCAATAAATGTATAGATGATGTCATCCCTACAGTGACTATAAAAATGTTTCCAAACCAAAAACCCTGGATTACAGGCAATATCCGCACTGGGCTAAAAGCTAGAGCTACCGCTTACAAGGAATGGGACACGGACATGGACTCGTACAAGAAAGCTCGCTCTGACTTCCGACAAGACATCAAACATGCAAATGGACAATATAGGATGAAGGTGGAATCCTGTTACACCAGCTCCAATGCTTGTCATCTGTGGCAGGGCTTGCAGACGATAACGAATTACAAAGGGAAACCTAGCCATGCAGAACTCCCAAATGAGCTAAATGCCTTTTTATGCTCACTTCAAGGAATATAACTTGAAAGCCCCTGTTTTTTCAGATCTCACTCTCAATGGGTGATGTGAGCAAAATGTTTTAACAGGTTAACACTTACTAGGCCGTCAGACCAGACGGAAAACCAGGGCGCATTCTCAAAGCATGCCCAAACAAACTGGCAAGTGTCTTCACAAACATTTTCAATCTCTCCTTGTCCCATTCTCTAATCCCAACATGTTTCAAGCTGACCACCATTGTCCCTGTTCCTAAGAGCTCCAAGGTAACCTGCCTAAATGACTATCGCCGTGTAGTACACATCGGAAATAATGAAGTGCTTTGAAAGGCTGCTCACGACACACATCAACACCATTATCCCAGACACCCTAGACCCACTCCCATTCGCATACCGCCCCAAAAGATCCAATGTTGACAAAATCTCAATTGCACTTCACACTGCCCTCTCCCACCTGGATAGCAGGGTGAGAATGCTGTTCATAGATTACATACAGCTCAGCCTTCAACACCATAGTCCCCTCCAAGCTCATCACCAAGCTAAGGACCCTGGGACTAAACCCATTCCTCTGCAACTGTATCCTGGACTTCCTGATGGGCCGCCTTCAGGTGGTAAGGGTAGACAACAACATCTCCACCATGCTGACCCTCAACACAGATGCCCCTCAGGGGTGTGCTTAGTCTCCTCCTGTACTTCCTATTTACCCAAAACTGCGTGGCCACGCACGACTCAAACACCATCATCAAGTTTGCTGACGACACTACGATGGTAGGCCTGATCACCAACGGCGATGAGTCAGCTTACAGGGAGGAAGTACAAGACTTAGCAGTGTGACACAAGGACAACAACCTCTCCCTCAATGAGCTGATCGTGGACTATAGGAGAAAGAGGGGAGAGCACGCCCACATTCACATTGAGGGAGCTGTTGTGGAGTGGGTCGAGAGCTTCAAGTTCCTTGGCATCCACATCACTAAGGACAAAATTAACATGGTCAACACACACCTTCACAGTCTTAAAGAGGGTTTGGCATGGGCCCTCGCAAAGCTCTACAGAGAATGGTGCGGACAGACCAGTACATGACTGGGGCCGAGCTCCCTGCCATCCAGGTCCTCTTTATCAGGCGGTATCAGAGGAAGGCAAGAAAAATTGCCAAAGACTCCAGTCACCCAAGCTATAGACTTTATAGACTTTTCACTCTGCTACCATCCAGCAAACGGTAACGGAGCATTGGCTCTCAGACCAACAGGCTCCGAGACAGCTTCTACCCCCATGCCATAAGACTAAATAGTAAATTAATGCTACCCGACTATCTACACTGACTCTGTCTTGCACTGACCCTACGCACACTCACTAGATTACATATACAAACCATATACTCGCTCACTCACACACACTACATTGCCACTCCCAGACAAAACCCACACACATTTACATACAGTGCCTTGCGAAAGTATTCGGCCCCCTTGAACTTTGCGACCTTTTGCCACATTTCAGGCTTCAAACATAAAGATATAAAACTGTATTTTTTTGTGAAGAATCAACAACAAGTGGGACACAATCATGAAGTGGAACGACATTTATTGGATATTTCAAACTTTTTTAACAAATCAAAAACTGAAAAATTGGGCGTGCAAAATTATTCAGCCCCCTTAAGTTAATACTTTGTAGCGCCACCTTTTGCTGCGATTACAGCTGTAAGTCGCTTGGGGTATGTCTCTATCAGTTTTGCACATCGAGAGACTGACATTTTTTCCCATTCCTCCTTGCAAAACAGCTCGAGCTCAGTGAGGTTGGATGGAGAGCATTTGTGAACAGCAGTTTTCAGTTCTTTCCACAGATTCTCGATTGGATTCAGGTCTGGACTTTGACTTGGCCATTCTAACACCTGGATATGTTTATTTTTGAACCATTCCATTGTAGATTTTGCTTTATGTTTTGGATCATTGTCTTGTTGGAAGACAAATCTCCGTCCCAGTCTCAGGTCTTTTGCAGACTCCATCAGGTTTTCTTCCAGAATGGTCCTGTATTTGGCTCCATCCATCTTCCCATCAATTTTAACCATCTTCCCTGTCCCTGCTGAAGAAAAGCAGGCCCAAACCATGATGCTGCCACCACCATGTTTGACAGTGGGTATGGTGTGTTCAGCTGTGTTGCTTTTACACCAAACATAACGTTTTGCATTGTTGCCAAAAAGTTCAATTTTGGTTTCATCTGACCAGAGCACCTTCTTCCACATGTTTGGTGTGTCTCCCAGGTGGCTTGTGGCAAACTTTAAACAACACTTTTTATGGATATCTTTAAGAAATGGCTTTCTTCTTGCCACTCTTCCATAAAGGCCAGATTTGTGCAATATACGACTGATTGTTGTCCTATGGACAGAGTCTCCCACCTCAGCTGTAGATCTCTGCAGTTCATCCAGAGTGATCATGGGCCTCTTGGCTGCATCTCTGATCAGTCTTCTCCTTGTATGAGCTGAAAGTTTAGAGGGACGGCCAGGTCTTG
The DNA here is from genome assembly GCF_057628025.1 of Oncorhynchus mykiss. Classification (NCBI taxonomy): domain Eukaryota; kingdom Metazoa; phylum Chordata; class Actinopteri; order Salmoniformes; family Salmonidae; genus Oncorhynchus; species Oncorhynchus mykiss. The sequence continues at coordinate 46,940,296 of NC_143028.1, forward strand.
GTAGATTTGCAGTGGTCTGATACTCCTTCCATTTCAATATTATCGCTTGCACAGTGCTCCTTGGGATGTTTAAAGCTTGGGAAATCTTTTTGTATCCAAATCCGGTTTTAAACTTCTTCACAGCAGTATCTTGGACCTGCCTGGTGTGTTCCTTGTTCTTCATAATGCTCTCTGCGCTTTTAACAGACCTCTGAGACTATCACAGTGCAGGTGCATTTATACAGAGACTTGATTACACACAGGTGGATTGTATTTATCATCATTAGTCATTTAGGTCAACATTGGATCATTCAGAGATCCTCACTGAACTTCTGGAGAGAGTTTGCTGCACTGAAAGTAAAGGGGCTGAATAATTTTGCACGCCCAATTTTTCAGTTTTTGATTTGTTAAAAAAGTTTGAAATATTCAATAAATGTCGTTCCACTTCATGATTGTGTCCCACTTGTTGTTGATTCTTCACAAAAAAATACAGTTTTATGTCTTTATGTTTGAAGCCTGAAATGTGGCAAAAGGTCGCAAAGTTCAAGGGGGCCGAATACTTTCGCAAGGCACTGTATATTACGTATGCACTCACTCACACACACACGCATACTGACACAACACAAACATACACAGCACACACACACACACTTTTACACACATCATTTGCTGCTGCTACTCTGTTCTTTAATTTACTCTTATTATTATTATCTATCCTGATGCCTAGTCAATATACCCTGCCTTCATGTACATATCTACCTCAAATACCTCGTACCTCTGCACATTGATCTGATTCTGGTACTCCCTGAATATAGCTCCATTCTTGTATATTTTATTTATTTTATTCCTTGTGTGTTACTATTTTTCAACTCTACAATGTAGAGATGGGTTCACAAGCAAGCATTTCCAGGTAAGGTCTAGTTGTATTCGGCGCATGTGACAAATAACATTTTATTTGATTCGATTTTTGTAATGCGTATGCTCGTCATCGGACTAGGGAGTTTTCTTTAGGATAAAAAGCAACGGAATAGAGCAAAGCACAGGCAAAATCCTAGTTGAAAACCTGGTTCAGTCTGTTTTCCAACAGACGATGGGAGACAAATTCACCTTTCAGTAGGACAATAACCTAGAACACAAGTCCAAATATACACTGGAGTTGCCTACCAAGACAACATTGAATGTTACTGAGAGGCCTAGTTAGAGTTCTGACTTAAATCGTTTCGAAAATCGATGTCAAGACTTGAAAATGTCTGTCTAGCAATGATCAATAACCAACTTGACTGAGCTTGATGCATTTTTTAAAGAATAATGTGTAAATATTGTACAATCCAGATGTGAAAACCTCTTGGAGACTTACCCAGAAAGACTCACAGCTGTAATCGCTGCCAAAAGTGAATGTAACATGTATTGACTCAGGAGTGTGAATAGTTACGTAAATTATTGATTTCTGTATTAAAGATTTTATAAATGTGAAAAATGTTTTCAATTTGTCATTATGTTGTATTGTGTGTAGAGAGAAAAAATTATTTCATCCATTTTGAATTCAGGCTGTAAAACAACAGAATGTGGAATAAGTCAAGGGGTCTGAATACTTTCTGAAGGCACTGCATCTCCCTTGGTGTTAGAGGGGAACAACACAGCAGTCATAGAAAAAAGTGGCCATGGCTTTCCAGCTTGTGTAATTAGAGGCTGACAGTTCCCAACCGCTTAGGGGAGACCCTCAAAGCTAGGAGTTTAAGCTGATGGTGTTATCTCCACACCAACTACAGGCTGGCTGGGAAGTCTTTTGTTTCCCAAACATGGAACAACCCTGCTGAATAACACCAGCCTTCTGTTCTGGGAGATTAACTTGTGCCGACACGTTTAACTGATGTCTCAAGTCTTCCTGTGTTCCTTTCATTCTCAGCACCTAGAACAGATAAGTGCACAGTCATTCAAAGAGTATTTCAAAGGCATTCCAGTGTGGCGTGTTCAGCTATCCCGCATGGAGGTTCACCGCCAAGTACAATAGTGACCGTGTGTTTAGATAGTCAGAGGGAAAGAGTGTGTGTGTGTGTAGATGAGTTGGATGGCCAGCTGCATTTTCAATCGTTTTTTGAAGATCCCAGGTTCATAGGCCCCCTGCTGCCAGTCCATATACTCAAACACACGAACACACTCCCACATGAACACACAGACATTAACACAGACTAAATGCACGCACGTTTTAAACACACACGGGAAATTATGTGTTCCGTTTGAGAGGACAGGTTGATGGTGTCGTGATGTAACCCTTCTCCATTATTGGGAAATCCTAAAGGCATTATTGGGGGTTTTGCTGATCTGAAAGGGTCCTCAACTACAAGCCGTGGGGATTAACCCTGCAATCAGCCAGCTACTATGGGAGGAAACAACCTAATAAGGGTTACAGTAAGACACAGACATATTTAGGGTGCAATGAAAACTAGAATAAAACAGCCCGAGACATTGACATTTAGTGTGCTGCGTTAAACTGTCACTAAAAGTTCCTTAAAAAGCCTATATAAGAACACTGTATACCTCCTCTGATGCATATCTGAACTACAGTTGTAGGATCATAATTTGGTCACTCTTTTGTTTCTGAGAATTTTCCTGCACGGCAGGAAATGCAAATTTGTAGTGTATTCAAGGTTTAAAAAGACTTCTAAAGTTTGTAATTTCCACTTTAAAAGGTCAGACTTTATTTGCCCTAATGAAAAATGTATCAACAAAAATCTATTATATACAGTATAATCCACATTTCCTGTTGCTTCAGGATAATTTCCCTGCTGTAGCAAACGGGCTCAAATAAGATCCTAGATCTGTGCCTTCCTTCATTAGGATGCTGGGATGGAGAGGGATGTGTCTGCCTGAGCCTCTAGTGCTGCTCTGCAGCTTCTCAGCTAATCTCAGACCTCCGTCTTAAACTTTTAACAGAGGAGTCTCCAGTTCCAGTAAGCATTGTTCTCGTCATTCTGCAAACATGGTTCTCTCAGGCTTTGAATCAGCAAGCCAGTGCTGAAAAGTTTCCATCAGAGTCTCCAGTGAGCTCCCATTTCCTGTTAAAGCCCCCCAAATGACACAGACTGAAACAGCCTCCCCTAATCAATTGTGACTATGAGTGCCAAGGACAGGACTAAAGGATAGTTTAGCATAGGAAGAAATGAAATAAGGAATCTCCCACTGGACCCAAACTGTAGACTGGTTGGTCTGCCTGTCTGCGCCAAATGTAGTAGTCTCACTCCCATAACATTGTTTCTGGTCTGCTGTTTAACAAAGTGAAGGGACAGATTATTATTCTTGGAGTAGAATGTGTGTGTTAAGGCTTTACAGTTAATATCATGGTTAGGACTTAATAGTTCATCTCTTGCTTTCATCTAACCAGATTAAGTGAAGGGGTCATGACAGCCATTCTTTCTGAACTCACAAGTGTGTCTTCACAAGTTACTGAAGGTCAAAAGATCTCAATGCAGTGGTGGTACTCTGACTAGCTTTAAGCCTCAAGACACTCAGCTGCCTGCCCCTAGGGAGGGCTACTACACTGCTCAAAAAAATAAAGGGAACACTTAAACAACACAATGTAACTCCAAGTCAATCACACTTCTGTGAAATCAAACTGTCCACTTAGGAAGCAACACTGATTGACAATAAATTTCACATGCTATTGTGCAAATGGAATAGACAACAGGTGGAAATGATAGGCAATTAGCAAGACACCCCCAATAAAGGAGTGGTTCTGCAGGTGGGGACCACAGACCACTCCTCAGTTCCTATGCTTCCTGGCTGATGTTTTGGTCACTTTTGAATGCTGGCGGTGCTTTCACTCTAGTGGTAGCATGAGACGGAGTCTACAATCCACACTAGTGGCTCAGGTAGTGCAGTGCAACTCAGTAGAGTTGGTTCCTAGCAGTGCAGCCACAGAGCCAGTCTTTCCATTGATACCACTCAAATTGAAAATATATTTTTATTTTCTGTCCTTTCCTTTGATGTAGGTCCCTAAACTCAGCCTAGGGAAAGGTAGCCTCTAGTAATTTATATGCTAATAGATGGATGGTAACTACATAATATTTTCATGCCGGTGATGCTGACACCGTTACGGTGCAACCAGCTGTCTGCGTTGCTGAATGCTTGCTGATACGTTTTGCTATTTGCTGCCAGAGCCATAGCTATATTTGTAGTAGACGAGTACCATCCTTCATTTATTTTTGCCCTTGAAAATACACAATAAACTTTTATGAGAACAGGCATGTTGTTTTGGGTTAGCAGACGAAGCCCCCAAATGCTAGCTACCCAACTTGAAAATCTGTGTCAGTTATCATTGTCTTTGTCTGACTTGAAATTAGTTGGCAAGCTAGCTAACACATTAGCTAGCCAGTTCGAGTTTAAATATTATTGAAAGCAAGCTGGCTATATCCTATGATTCGTTACCAAGCTTGTGCCCAAGTGCTTGCCCGGTATTAACCCTAAATGCCAATGGGCTACAGTTAGCTGCTGTTAGAAAGGTAGCTGGCTAATGTGAGCTATGCACATCTCCCTCTTATATGCTACATCACATGTTAGCTTGATTTATTTAGCTATTTACAGTATCTTTCCCCTTTCATCTGTGATATCATAGCTTGCCTGGCTCGATAGCATTAACAAATATTATACAACGGGTGGGTCTAATCCTGGATGCTGATTGGTTAAAACCCCATTCCAGCCAGTGTCTATTCCAAAAGATACCACCGGCTAAGGCTATGACGTTGAAATGCCTATTCACTATTCTGCAGTATTAGCCAAACCAGGCAATTTATAAAATTGATCTCCACTGTAAAATCATCTAGACATTATCTCCCATTTCTTTCAATGTAGCATTTCATTTTCAACTGCAGAGATTTGTATTAAGCTTTCAGGCAGCAGAAGTAACCATGTCTGATGTAATCCATTCCTGGCCATCTGGCAATATTGTTGAAATGCATTGGAAGTTTACACCAACTTTATGAATGTCCATTTTATTACATTTTTTCCTTTTTATTCCAAGTACAAATTACAAATATCCGGCACAAATATTTGTTACTGTAACGACGTTCGTCTGTAGGAGGAGAAGCGGACCAAAAAGCAGCATGGTGGTTACTCATGTTTCTTTAATGGAAAATGAACGATACATGAAATAACTTATCTACAAAACAACAACCGGAACGTGAAAAAACCTATACAGCCTATCCTGTGACAACAAACACAGTGACAGGAACAATCACCCACAAACACACAGTGAAACCCAGGCTACCTAAGTATGATTCTCAATCAGAGACAACTAATGACACCTGCCTCTGATTGAGAACCATACTAGGCCGAAAACATAGAAATGCCCCAAAACATAGAAAAACAAACATAGACTGCCCACCCAACTCACGCCCTGACCATACTAAATAAATACAAAACAACGGAAATAGAGGTCAGAACGTGACAGTTACACAGATTATCAGCAATCAACAATTTACATCACTACATCAAACATGTCTACCACAAAACAAAATGCATAGTTAAAACAAGAAGAGACCTTAATAAATAAAAAAAACAATTGTGCAATTGTCCTTACACAAAAAAATCTCATTATAAAAATTCAAGGACCATTTTTGTTATTAACTAGGGATTCAAATAAATCAGAAATATTTACATTTTGGTATAGCTTTCTGGAATTTTTGTTTATGTTTAATGTATTTGGTAACAGTATTACAATTGTAACATGCAATATCGTTCATGTCAACAACATTGGTAGTGTTCAAAAATCTAAATATGTACTCTGCAATGTTTTCTCCAAAAATCTATCATAGATTTACATTCTTAGAAAAAATGCATAAGATTTCCACCTTTTTTGCAGAAAACACATATATATCATCAACATCAAGAAATGTGGACACCGTGGAATTATATGGATGTATAGTATCTTATGCATTAACCCTGCTTTTTTCCAGACAATGTCAGGAATTAACATGTTCCAAACAAAGTGTACCTCTAGGCATAAATTTGTTCCTTGAATGGAAAGTGTCTTTATGTATTTGTTACAACAAGATTTCTCAAGTAAGCCCACACCTTACAGGCTAAGTGCTGGATAAGCTCTGTGATCATCACCAAAGCTAAGATTAGTTTTTCTTAGCGTAGTCAGACCACTAGGAATGACTTTGATCACATAAATAAACTCTCTGAAAGGTATTGGAAACTCATTCAATGTAATAAATTATTCATATGAAAGAATATTACCCCTGTTGTCGAATACATCAAGAACTAAGTTAATATTTCTTTCATGCCAGCTAGGGTAGAACAATGACTTACTCCTTACAGTTATTTCTGAATTATTCCACAAAAGCAGGGAAAAGCAGGGAAAAATGCAGGGAAAAGTTGTGTAGGGAAAAAAAAATCCAGGACATTAAAGCTTGTTTGGGAAACATACCTAATTTAGTAGGTGATATTTCAGGAAAATAATTACATTTCAGTAAAAATGTAAGACCAAATGGATTCTGTATTGACGGAATATCTTTTCAACCAATTGACCTTGAACGTGTTATTTTTGTCAACAAAATCCAACACTACCAGACCTCCTTCAAATCTCTTATCTCAGAGGATAGACGTTTTAGTTTGTAAGACTTTTACAAATAAGAAATGCCTTGTCAATCTCATTACAGGTAGAGGGATTTACAAATAGAGACAATGAGATGGTACACAAAGTGAGACAGTCCCTCTGCTTTGGACAGAAGCACTCTTCCAAGTGTAGATAGATCCCTTTGTAGCCAATTATTAAATATGTAGTTTGTTTTCTTAATTTTAGGAGAGAAATTCATTTGTGTTCCTAAATATTTAGCGCAGTCCTTTACAGGAATATTGTATATTTATTTATCATTAGAGTCATATACTGTAAACATAAGATTTCACATTTAGAAACATTCAGTTTTAATCCAGACGCGAGAATGCAGTGATGGCATTAAGGGAATGGGCGACCTGGGCTTTGTCTCTAAAAATATTAGTATTGTTAGCCAGCTGGTAAATTTTTATATTTCAGTCAAAAATGTATAAGCCATGCAAATTTGCATACCAAAATGAATAAGAAAGGTGAAGACAGACATCCCTGTCATACATTTATGTTGATATTGACTCTTTTGGATATATTAAGGTTTAGTATCACAGAACTCTTTAGATCTTTGTAACACATGTGAATGACTTTGATCAAATTTTTACAGAAACCGAAAGAGAAATTAATGTTCAACTGTGTCAAAGGCTTTACAGAAGTCTAAACATAAAATAACAGCATCTGAGTCAATTGCATCTGAATAATATATAAGGTCCAAGACTAAACTAATGTTTAAACTTAACCTCTAGTGACTCCCCATCCCGCATGAGGGAGCGTAATCATCGACTGACACTAATTAGCATAACGCAACGGACATAAATATTCCTAGAAAATATTCCTATTCATGAAAATCACAAATGAAATATATTGAGACACAGCTTAGCGTTTTGTTAATCACCCTGTCATCTCAGATTTTCAAAATATGCTTTACAGCCAAAGCTAGACAAGCATTTGTGTAAGTTTATCGATAGCCTAGCATAGCATTTTGTCCAGCTAGCAGCAGGTAACTTGGTCACGGAAATCAGAAAAGCAATAAAATTTAATCGTTTACCTTTGATGAGCTTCGGATGTTTTCACTCACAAGACTCCCAGTTAGATAGCAAATGTTCCTTTTTTCCAAAAATATTGTTTTTGTAGGCAAAATAGCTCCGCTTGTTCTTCACGTTTGTCTGAGAAATTGCAGTCACGAAAACGGCTAAAAATATTCCAAATTAGCTCCATAATATCGACAGAAACATGGCAAACGCTATTTATAATCAAACCTCAAGGTGTTTTTCAAATATCTATTCGATAATATATCCATCGGGACAATTCGTTTTTCAGTAGGACCGATTGGAGTAATGGCTACCTCTGTATTTTACGCGAGAATCTCTCTGGGAGCATCAGGTGACCACTTGCGCAATGTAGCTGCTTACGGATATTCTTCAACATAAATCCGTAAAACTACGTCACAATGCTGTAGACACCTTCGGGAATACGGACAAAGAGTAATCTGGTTGATAGCCCATTCACTGCTCAATAGGGACGCATTGGAACGCAGCGCTTTCAAAACATGAGGCATTTCCGGATTAGATTTTTCTCAGGCTTTCGCCTGTAACATCGTTCTGTTATACTCACAGACAATATTTTTACAGTTTTGGAAACTTTAAAGTGGTTTCTATCCTAAGCTGTCAATTATATGCATATTCTAGCATCTTGTCCTGACAAAATATCCTGTTTTACTACGGGAACGTTTTTTTTCCAAAAATGAAAATACTGCCCCCTAGTCACAACAGGTTTGACACTATTGATTCGAAAACTGTGGAATTCATCCTCAAACACAGGGACATAGTTCTGAATGTAGCCTTCTTAACCATCTACCTGAAGTTGTGAGTTGTAAAGGTTTCATAAAAGGAATTGGCAAACGTTGATATTTCAGTGGGATCTTTTTATAATACATAATTCGTTTTGAGTGCAGTTACAGATTTTATTTAGTAGTTTCTATTTTCGAGAGCAAATAAATAACTGGTGTTTCTTTCCCCCTCTTCAAATCATTTTGCTATTGATCTGACGTAGCACACTTTGCCAGATCTGTGTAAAACTGTTCTAACTCTAGTTTTAAAGATTTAAGTTAAAATCAAATCAAATCAAATGTATTTGTCACATACACATGGTTAGCAGATGTTAATGCGAGTGTAGCAAAGTGCTTGTGCTTCTAGTTCAATTCCAAAACTACTACCTTATACACACAAGTGTAAAGGGATAAAGAATATGTACATAAAGATATATGAATAAGTGATGGTACAGAACGGCATAGGCAAGATGCCGTAGATGGTATCAAGTACAGTATATACATATGAGATGAGTAATGTAGGGTATGTAAACAAAGTGGCATAGTTTAAAGTGGCTAGTGATACATGTATTACATTAAGATGCAGTATATGATATAGAGTACTGTATATACATATACATATGCGATGAGTAATGTAGGGTATGTAAACAAAGTGGCATAGTTTAAAGTGGCTAGTGATACATGTATTACATTAAGATGCAGTATATGATATAGAGTACAGTGTATACATATACATATGAGATGAGTAATGTAGGGTATGTAAACATTATATTAAGTAGCATTGTTTAAAGTGGCTAGTGATATATTTTACATCAATTCCCATTATTAAAGTGGATGGAGTTGAGTCAGTGTGTTGGCAGCAGCCACTCAATGTTAGTGGTGGCTGTTTAACAGTCTGATGGCCTTAAGATAGAAGCTGTTTTTCAGTCTCTCTGTCCCTGCTTTGATGCACCTGTACTGACCTCGCCTACTGGATGATAGCGGGCAGTGGCTCGGGTGGTTGTTGTCCTTGATGATCTTTATGGCCTTCCTGTGACATCGGGTGGTGTAGGTGTCCTGGAGGGCAGGTAGTTTGCCCCCGGAGATGCGTTATGCAGACCTCACTACCCTCTGAAGAGCCTTACGGTTGTGGGCGGAGCAATTGCCGTACCAGGCGGTGATACAGCCCGACAGGATGCTCTCGATTGTGCATCTGTAGAAGTTTGTGAGTGCTTTTGATGACAATCCGAATTTGAAGGTTTGGCTCCTGAGGTTGAAGAGGCGCTGCTGCGCCTTCTTCACGACGCTGTCTGTGTGAGTGGACCAATTCAGTTTGTCCGTGATGTGTACACCGAGGAACTTAAAACTTACTACCTTCAGACTCTAATTATTGAGATAATTATCTTTCTTTAGAAGACTGTCAAGATTGCTCATTTAAAACCATTATCTAAGGGCTGTGCACAATTGGCCAAGCGTCGTCTGGGTTAGAGGAGGGTTTGGCCGGCCTGGATGTCCTTCTCCCATCGCTCTCTAGTGACTCCTGTGGCGGGCCGGGTGCAATGCACGCTAACAGGGTCGTCAGGTGTACAGTGTTTCCCCTCACACATTGGTGCGGCTGGCTTCTGGGTTAAGAAAGTATTGTGTCAAGAAGCAGTGCGGCTTGGCAGGGTCATGTTTCGGGGGACGCACGGATCTCAACCTTCGCCTCTTCCGAGTCCGTACAGGAGTTGCAACAATGAGATAAGACTGTAACTACCGATTGGATATCACGAAATTGGGGAAAGTGTTCACATAAAGTTAAAGTTGGAGCGGTAAATTTACTCTTGACAGTACTCACAGTTCAAGTGTGGTGTCATGTCATGTCAGTTCAAGTGTGGTGTCAGGGCTTTTTTGCCCTCTTGTCGAGCATTCTGTATTAGCGGCCACAGCTTCTCCCTGGGAGTCTGATCCTGCGGTATACAGAGCCTCTTTGATGCGAAGCGTCTTCTAGTCCAGCAACTTGTTCCCCTTGGCCGCTTTCCAGATGATCTCCCTGTAGTGGCGCATGGTGAAGCACAGAATGACGTTGCGAGAAGGTCCGTCAGTTCTTCGATTCCCAAGTCGATGAACAACGTTGATCACATGTCTTAGTTTGTCTTTGATGCACGGAGCCACCTGCCCCAGGATATGATGACGGCTTCCCTGATGTCCTCTCGCTCTACCTCTCTTACACCTTGGATTTTCAGATTCAACCTAGGAGAGTAACATTGAAGTTCAGCTCCACTCTCACTCAGCTCCATGTTTTCTGACTGCAGTTTCTTCCCCTCATTCTTTAGAAACCCGCTCACATCTGTGTGAAGCTGACGCACATTTTCTGACAAACCATCCATCTTCATTGATGTTTCTTTGGTAGCCCCCTCTATGGTGGACACCTTGGAGAATGTGGCGTCTCGTTTAGTAGTCAGGGTCTAGATTTCAGTGAGAAGTTCAGACATGGAAATGTCCTTTTTCACTTTTGCTTGGGGTCTGAGGTAAAGAGGTTGCAATTATCTCATCCTGGTCCATTTCCTTTTTTGCTTGCTTGAGCTTGCACCATTTTGTGTGTACATGCTGCTCTAGCTGTCATCGTTGCTATCTAGCATGCCTGCTATCTTCTGTGAGACTTAGGTATGTCGTCTTCTGTTGTCTTTCTGTCGTGTTCTGCCCATGCAACTTGAGGAAAACAAACTCTAAACTAAACTTGCCATATATAGCTAATACCAGTAATAGTTAGTTTAATGCTACATTGATAGCAAATATTGACAAAACAGACAAAACATGTTGTCTCTGGGCAATTGGGTGTCATTGGCAAAAGTGGGTATGTAAGTAATCCATACTAGAGGTCTTCACGGATCCACCTTTACCCAAATACCCAAGACCCGAACTGGGACCCAAGAGGGTCCGGATCTGATATGATTGTCATGGGTCTCGGGTATTTGTAATTTTAACTGACTTGTCCGGGAGTGTCCATACAGGTCCAAACGCGTCTGCTGCAGTGGAGAGAAAGAAATTGTATAATTTATGCCGCTGCTCTTGCTTTTCACAAGAGTGGAGCATGGCACTTGTAGCTTGTTGGCCAATCATAAGTCATCAAAGCGGCAATAGGCAGTCATAGATGATGAAACAGAGAGATGAAAGATAGATAAATTATTATTAGAAATGTTTTGGTACATTTTGGGGAGAAGGCTGGCTTCCCTTGGCATCCAAGAATACACACCACTGAGGCTACAACAACCAAGAGCCAACAGGTAGGCAGGTTGCTACTTAATATTCTGAATTAAGTGATTGGTAACTGTAGGATGATAAAGCTTGTGCACTGCAGTCTCAGTTGACAAGCTTAACTAGATTTTCCCAGTTTGATGCAGTCCAAGACAGGTACTACGTAATCATATTGATGCTAAATAACCTAGCGGTGGCAGCTATTAGTCTACTGTAGCACAAGTCGGCTTGGTTGGTTGCGGTCTCTCGTATCTCCCTCCCTCCCTCCTACCCGTGTCACTCGCTCACAGTACGGCCCCTCCCCCGCCTGCTAGAGCGGCACCTCTCTCCTTCTCTGGCTTTATCCACTCTGGTTAATAAAGTAGCTTAAAAACTGACTTTTCTGCTGCTTTCTGCTGCTTTCTTAAAAACTGACTTTTCTGCTGCTTTCCTAGCTCAGACCTGGTCTGGATCTGGCCAGGCTGTACCAGTAGTGGCTGAGTACCTCCCTCTTGAGACCATCGTAGTTAGCCACCTGTTCGCTTGTTGGGCCCTTAACGAACTGAGCTATCAACTCGTCCATGCCGATACCGCGTAAACGTCAACCTTGATCCGACCACGTTGTCAAATGCCTCGTTCTCCACCACTTGTGGCAGATCAGTGGGTTTGACTTACTCACCAGCCTCAATCCGCCCCAATTAGTCCTGGCCAGACCCGTCGAGACCTGGCACATCCAGCAGAGGGAGCCACCGCCGCTTGATCTAGTCTCCGTCTGTCACCTTGCTTCAACGAGTCTCCCCCTGGTGGCTGACCCGCTGTACGGTATCGTAACTTTTATTCAAGTATGGCAATTGAGTACTTTTTCCACCACTGTGTGACCGCATCATGAACCAACCAGCTTGTTCCATTTTGGTAGGGCAAAGCTCACCAGTCAATCCATCAAAGAAAAGCTAAGAAATAGGAGAAAGGCTGCATTAATTAAACCAACATGCTTTTGACTAAACAAGGTTATGAGGAGAGGACAAGCTTTCCTATGAAGGAACAGGGTTTTATGTGGAGGGGTGAGAGAGAGAGGGAGGTGAGCTGTTTAAAGTTGGGGAATTTGAGAGGGGATGTGAAAAGGGGTCTGAGGGTTTGAAACAAAGGATAATCCCTATAACTGCTGTCCCATTGACTCTACTGTATGTAGTTGATACCTTATGCTGAGGGTGTAATGTAGATGATAAATTGGTTTGGCAGAACTGCAACAATATAGCTAGCTAATACAGAAAGCGCATCTAGGATATTACTTAGCTAAGCCAGCATTTTTTCATACAACCATTGCCTGGGGAACTGTTTGGGAATGTACACAAGTGGTTGGGGCTTAATTATGTTTCTGCTAAGTGCCATGGAATTTGTAGAAGCTGAGTAGAAATTTAAACCAGTGGAAACATTGGCCTGTATTTACTAGTGCTGGTTGACATTACTGTGCCCTCTGTGAGTATTTGATTGGTTTATACATCAGCTTGTAATCCAATAGGAACCAAATGTCCGGAGACTTAGGCTACATGCTAGACTTGAGAAGTAGGGGAAACACTGGCCATTTGCAATAGAGCAAAGAGTGAGAGAGTAATGGATGGAGGAAGGGTGAGAGAGATCAGGCAAGGGATGGAGGAAGGGAGAAAAAAGAGGGACAAAACGTACTGTTCATGAATGATGTGGTATAAAACAATCCACAAAGCCATGCTTGTCAGGATGGGAAGTATCCATGTCTCAGGAGCATGGAATTAATTAAAACCAGTGCATCAGTTATTGTTTTGAGGGAGATATTGGTTCCAGCGTTCTTCAAAATATATAGTTAAATTAATTTCAAAGCTATTGAAATGAGTACACACAGACATTCTCGGTGGTCTTGTGTATTGTGAGTGTGTTATTTTGTCTGTGCAAAATAGTTAGTTAGAACCATATGCATTTTGGGGGGGGCCAACACAGTCAAGCACAGTGTTATTCCCGCCGGATCCTCTCTCACCAGCCACATACAGTGCCTTCGGAAAATATTCAGACACCTTGAATTTTTCCACATTTTGTTACATTGCAGCATTTTCTAAAATGTATTAGATAGTTTTTTCTCCTCATCAATCTACACACTATACCCCACAATGACAAAGCAAAAACAAGTTTAGACATTTTTTGCTAATTTATTAAAAATAATAAACAGAAAAATTACATTTACATAGGTATTCAGACCATTTACTCTGTACTTTGTTGAAGCACCTTTGGCAGCGATTACAGCCTCTATTCTTCTTGGGTATGACGCTACAAGCTTGGCACACCTGTATTTGGGGAGTTTCTACCATTCTTCTCTGCAGATCCTCTCAAGCTCTGTCAGGTTGGATGGGAAGCGTTGCTGCATAGCTATTTTCAGGTCTCTCCAGATATGTTTGATCGGGTTCAAGTCCGGGCTCTGGCTGGACCACTTTTTGTCCTGTTGGAAGGTGAACCTTTGCCCCATTCTGAGGACCTGAGCACTCTGGAGCAGGTTTTCATCAAGGATCTCTCTGTACTTTGCTGTGTTCATCTTGGCCTCAATCCTGACTAGTCTCCCAGTTCCTGCCGCTGAAAAACATCCCCACAGCATGATGCTGCCACCACCACGCTTCACAGTAGGGATGGTTCCAGGTTTCCTCCAGGCATGATGCTTGGTATTCAGGCCAAAGAGTTAAATCTTGGTTTCATCCGACCAGAGAATCTTGTTTCTCATGGTCTGAGAGTCTTTCGGTGCCTTCTGGCAAACTCCAAGTGGGCTGTCATGTGCCCTTTACTGAGGAGTGGCTTCCATCTGGCCACTCTACCATAAAGGCCTGATTGGTAGCGTGCTGCAGAGATGGTTGTCGTTCTGGAAGGTTCTCCCATAGAAGCTGTTGATTGGAGAAGATACTGTAACATTTACTTTTTACGTAATATACTTTTCTGTGCTGACCGTCATTATTTGTACCTAACAGAATGCATGAGAAAAGAACACTAGTTCAAGCATCTGTCAGATGTTGATTGCTTGAATCATTTGAATAACACAGCTGTTTAACTCCTGATAATCACATTAAAAAACGATCTGTTTGGACAAACACACAATTTCCTTCCAGCTTTATAATTCAAAATTATGTCATGCCAGCCCATTGAACATTTTCCTGCATTAGGAAACAATCCATGGAACAACTCACTTGTCCTTCCTTCACCGCAATGTAGGCTTGATTATTACTTATAATAAACTCTGCAGGCCATTACGTGATCTATTCTCTGTAAATGAGATCTATTCTCTGTAAATGAGTAGCACAAACATCAATCTGAACTTTTCCTCAGGCTTGCCCTTGGAAAGCAGCCAAAGCTCACAGTAAAGAAAGGAGCAGTCCCCTTAACGAGAGGCAGACCAAATAAGTGTGTTATTTCTCCTCCTTTTATGCCAGGGTAACCATGGTGTTGTATTAATATGTATTTTGCCATCTTGAGAGATGTGATAACAGACTTCCTTCATTTGATGGGAGGTGTGTGTGTGTGTGTGTGTGTGTGTGTGTGTGTGTGTGTGTGTGTGTGTGTGTGTGTGTGTACAGATGTCTGCTTGGAGAGGTTATGAGTGACATGGTTTAAACACCACAATTAATAAAAACAACAGAACGAAAGAAGAGAGCATGTGAGACAGAGAGAGAGAGTATACCACTTAGTTTAGATGAGTTTGGATGTGAACTTTCAATGTTTCACCTGGAGGTAAATGTAATTGTGCTGCCAAATGCATTTGTAATGCTTAAGTGTTTTTGTGTAGCTGCTGAAAAATTGTCATAATATTTTACTGCAGGTGCTCTAACTGTTATGCTACATGTATTCCCCTCCGTGTCACACGATTGGAGGTTTTATTAGACAGCTGTGGCCCAAAGCATAGTTGAGATAAACAGATACCAAAGCCACATACTGAGAGGATAAAATACACATTATTTTAACCCTGTCTGACACCCCAACAGCAGCAGCATCACAAAATCTGTCACACTTCAGTCTCAAAGCCTTACAGTGTGTGTGTGTGTGTGTGTGTGTGTGTGTGTGTGTGTGTGTGTGTGTGTGTGTGTGTGTGTGTGTGTGTGTGTGTGTGTGTGTGTGTGTGTGTGTAATTCAAATGCAATGCATCTTGATCCCCTGTCTCTCTGTGTTCCTCAGGATGGATGAGAACTACAACATCATCCCCCATGGGGTTAACTTCCAAGACCCAATCTTCCCAGACACACCAGAGAACCACCGCATGTTCGCCAGCCTCTTCCAGTTCTCCAACTGCACGGCCGGAATCACAGTCCACACCTACACCCCAGAGTGGGAGGCTTTGGAAGACAGCCGGGTACGAATTAAGCTTATCTATCGCTCTTGTTTTTGTGTGCCTTTGTTACAAAAGTCTTAACAGCATCGCTTAAACAGCAGCTCCTAAACCACCAAAGAGCAAGACCGGCAAAGAAAAACAACCTAGGTTGGAAGAATCTCATCAAAACACATGCAGGAAACCTTTGACAGACACACTATAGACAGCTGATCAAATTCCCTTGCCATTCCCCATGGCTGAGGTAGCATGTAGCGTTGCATATTGTAGAAAGTCTTCCATAATTACCTGCACTTGATAGACAGGAAGTTTTTAGGAAAAGGTAGCGCTGCATAGTATTATGTTTAACTTAACCTCCCCTTAAAACTTCTTAGGGCTGAGATCCCGCTAACGGGATCAATATGACAACAGCAAGTGAAAATGCAGGGCGCCAAATTCAAAACAACAGAAATCTCATAATTAAAATTCTTCAGACATACAAGTATTTCACACCATTTTAAAGATACACTTCTTGTTAATCCCACCACCACAGTGTCCAATTTCAAATAGGCTTTACGGCGAAAGCACCACAAACGATTATGTTAGGTCAGAGCCAAGTCACAGAAAAACACAGCCATTTTTTCCAGCCAAAGAGAGGAGTCACAAAAATCAGAAATAGAGATAGAATTAATCATTAACCTTTGATGATCTTCATCAGATGACACTCATAGGACTTCATGTTACACAATACATGTATGTTTTGTTCGATAAAGTTCATATTTATATAAAAAAAATCTCAGTATATATACATTGCCGCGTTATGTTCACTAGTTCCAAAAACATCCATTGATTTTGCAGAGAGCCACATCAATTTACATCAATACTCATCATAAATGTTGATGAAAATACAAGTGTTATACATGGAACTTTAGATACACTCCTCCTTAATGCAAACGCTGTGTCAGATTTCAAAAAAGCTTTACGGAAAAAGCAAACCATGCTATAATCTGAGCACTGCGCTCAGAGCCTAAACAAGCCAAAAAGATATCCTCCATATTGTGCAGTCAACAGAAGTCAGAAATAACATTATAAATATTCACTTACCTTTGATGATCTTCATCAGAATGCACTCCCAGGAATCCCAGTTCCACAATAAATGTTTGTTTTGTTCGATAATGTCCATCATTTATGTCCAAATAGCTCCTTTTGTTAGCGTGTTTGGTAAACAAATCCAAACTCACGAAGCACGTTCACTAGGAGCAGACAAAATGTCAAAAAGTTCAGTTTACAGTCCGTAGACACATGTCAAACGATGTATACATAATCTTTAGGATATTTTTAACATAAATCTTTAATACTGTTCCAACCAGAGAATTCCTTTGTCTGTAGAAAAGCAATGGAACAGAGCTCGCTCTCACGTGAACGAGCGTCACGAGCTCAAGGCATTCTGGCAGACCTCTGACTCATTCGCCTCTCATTTGCCCCCACTTCACAGTAGAAGCATCAAACAAGGTTCTAAAGACTTTTGACATCTAGTGGAAGCCTTAGGAAGTGCAATGTGACCAATATCCCACTGTATCTTCAATAGGGAATGAGTTCAAAAACAACAAACCTCAAATTTCCCACTACCTGGTTTGATTGTTTCTCCGGTGTTTGCCTGCCATATGAGCTCTGTTGTACTCACAGACATCATTCAAACAGTTTAAGAAACGTCAGAGTGTGTTCTATCTATGCATATATTAGCAACTGGGACCGAGTAGCAGGCAGTTTACTCTGGGCACCTCTGGGCATCTTATTCATCCAAGCTACTCAATACTGCCCCCAGCCATAAGAAGTTTTAACCCCCAATTAGGGAACAGTGCCTATAATGAAACAGAATGCAACAGGAGCAGTGGTGTTTTGAACCCCACATTTTTAGCCACATTTACTTGAGTTAATAAAGCCTCCATACAAACATACAAACATGGTATTTCTTTTGCTTTCTTGAGTAAAGCAGCTCCAAAATGCAGGTGTTTCAGCCTAACTCAGTGCTTTCTGTGGTGGTGGAGCAGCCAGCAGAAAATGCGGAGTGTAAGGGTTGGTAATATTCTCTAGTTGCGCCGTGATTGGCTTAGTGTTCTGTCACACATGGGGACACTACATCACTGACAATTCTAAGGGTAGAGCTCCAAAATTCAAGCCCCTTGGGAGCTGCCATAGAGTTACATTATAAGTGCCCATCCAAGAAGGCTCAAGGTCATTGGCCACAGATAAAATGTCAAATCACGTTATATCTACAGTAGCTTTGATTGGACATACTTTCAAAATCTTAGCCAGAAGTCAAAGGGTAGGTAACACATTCGACACGCTGATCCTCAAGCACGGCCAGGCACGACTCCAACACCATCAAGTGTGTTTGCCGATGACACAACAGTTTGATTTGATTTGAGCATCATGAATCAAGTTAACAATCTACAGGCAAATCCTTTTTAATCCTTGTCATATGAAGCAAAATAATGAAGAGAAATTATAGATAAAAAGTATCGGTGCTCATCGGGCATTGGACATAAACATTATACAGCAAGTTGGAAATCGCACTTTCAACAATGAGTGGTCTGGAAGGAATCAGTGGCTAACTGTAAGCATTGCAAAGCAATCACTAGCCTGTTATTCGTTGGAGTGGGTACGTGGTCCCAATTCTCAGTTTAAGGTTCTCTTTTCCAAGCTTAAAATTATAAACATTCAACATTGGCCATGCTGTCAATCCAGCATGATTTCTGTCGCACTCGTAACAAGTGTTAACTCAGAACTGGGAAATCTGACTTCAGTGAGTTCAAGACAACTTGGAACTCAGGAAAAAACTAGCTCCGACTGGGAAAATGCATTTTGAACGGTCAACTTCCAAATTGGAATTGTAAATTAGGAACTCGGGCCTCATTCTAGAGCTACTCCCGGAAGATCACTGACATCATCATGATTCAACCTTGTTTTTTTCCGAGTTCCAAGATGTTTTGAAAGCACCATAAATCCAGAGAATGTCACACTTTGATGATAAAGTTTGACAAAATTTGCCAACAGAGGACCGCCGCACTTCCTTCCTGTTCAAGTGAGTACAGCACAACAAGGTGAGTCCATAAATGTCTTGAATGCTGCTGCATATATGCCAAGGAGATATGTATACTGTAGCTAAGAAGGTAATACTAAGTGTATGTTGTGTAGTAAGCTGTTAGTAGCCCATGTGCCTCACCCTAATAATTTGGTCTATTTTCCCCTCTGAATTTAGCCTATAACCTGTTTTAGAGAAACGTAATCATCAAATATTGTAAGTGCTTTCATTGTTGGCTTATATGCCCCTTTTATTTATCATACGGTTCTGACTTGATGTACAGGGAGAACACTGTAAGAATGTTCTGAACAAACAGTTATATTGACTAAATCCGTCTTAGCTCGCTCATTAATGTCTTAATCGAAATTACAGATTGCCTCTTATCCGCTTGTCGTCCCCTTATGCCATAGTTTGTACATCTCAATTGTCAGTAGAAACCATATTTGTTTAAGCATGTCAGCCATATCAGATATGTTGTTTTAAAAGGCAGTACATTTTTTTATCTGATTTCCCACTAGCTGATCATTGTCTGCAGCCAGCTCTGTGCGTAGTGTAATGAGACAAACAGGGAGAAGTGGTCAAGTCGATTATCCACGCTTATAAACACAGGGTTGCTACAGTTAAGGTTATTTGTGGTGGTAATCATTCTTTTTGAGTACATTTTATGAGGTCGGTGTGTAAATTGTTTTTACAGTACAAGGGGATGGCCATGTGAAAATATTTTTTACATCCCAAATAGTGGCTTTGTAGTCAGGGCTAACCACAAGGTCCACTGAGGAGAGGCTTGTAAGTGTAATTTGTTCTTTGTGGCTGGGAGACCAGAATTCTTTAGGTGGTGGATAGAGGCCTTACTCTGATGGTCCAGACAGTCAGACTCCCCTTGGTTAGAGCTCGCTGTGCTTCTCTCTCTAAGTGTCAATGCAGAATAGAGTATGTTGACTGGAGAGTAGGATGTGGGATGCGGCTGAGAGACAAGGAGAGGCATACAGGTTTTTTATCCATCTATGGAGTTTTCTACAATGAGCAAAGAACAGAAATGTATTAGACTGTACTTCTTGTAATGGCTATTTGACCAAGAATGAGAGGGATGGAGTGCTGCATCAGATGACCTGGCCTCCACAATCACCCAACCTCAACCCAATTGAGATGGTTTGGGATGAGTTGGACCGCAGAGTGAAGCAAAAGCAATCAACAAGTGCTCATCATATGTGGGAACTCCTTCAAGACTATTGGAAAGGCATTCCTCAAGAAGCTGGTTGAGAGAATCCCAAGAGTGTGCAAAGCTGTCGTCAAAGCAAAGGGTGGCTAATTTGAAGAATCTCAAACATAAAATATATTTATTTGTTTAACACTTATTTGGTTACTACATGATTCTATATGTGTTATTTAATCGTTTTGATGTCTTCAGTATTATTCTACAATGTAGAAAATTGTCCAAATTAAGAAACACTCTTGAATGAGTAGGTGTGTCCAAACTTTTGACTGCTACCGTAGGTAAAACATTTTGGTAAAACTATATTTGGGTAGTCCATCTGTAGATGCTCTACAGGCTAACCCTAACCCTTATTCTAAACCTAATCCTAACCGTAACCTTAGCAAGCAGTTGCTTAGCGACAGATAGTTTGTTGATAGTAGGACCATCTTTAGAGCATTTACAGATGGACTATCTGAACTGTTCAAATTAAGTGTGACCAAAATATTAGATCAGTTTCAAAGCCCTGTCCCATGGTCCTGATTTGAAGTAGGTTGAGGGAAAAGTGTGCCTCATACGCATTGTAAGATACTGAATGCTAGTAAACATGCTGATGACTATGAAGGCTACACATTTCTCCATAACCTATCCATGGTTCACCTCAGATTTTCAGTGTCAAGATCAACGCCAGTGATTGCATCATAGAGTCCTGTACGGTCCCTTAATAGAAGCGAAAAATCTGCCATTTCAACATCTTTAGACGGCATTCATTGAATTCAAGATTTACATCAGTCTTCTCTGTTTCCAATCATGTGCTGACTGCACATAAAAGCCTTCTTTCACGGTGAAGGAATAATAATTGGCTTATGTTTCCATTAATGACCACATCTCAGCTCAAATCTGTAATCAGAGGCAAAGCCAAGGAAATGCACAATGTTTTTCTTATGATTACACTCGTATTACAAAATAACTGAAAGGAATGGCTAGGCCCACAGGCTGGACTGTGTGACAGCACAACGCAATCATATACTGTCATCATGCCACACAGACATGACTGTTACTGCTGTGTAAGAATGACATTCTAGGGACTTCACATATAAAACGAATGATAATTACCCAACACACATGCTGTTATGATTATAGTCGTCAATTACCTGCGCTAGACTGAAAATAACATGCCCATGGAGGTATCTTCAACTGGGACCCACAGCTGTTTTCCCTCAAAAACCTTTAAGATGTCCCTCTGATAACATGGGAAAATGTTCCACTAAGGCTGGAAATAAATGTATTAATGAATAGATGAGTGTCAAAATTGCATGTTATGTCAATGATTCAATGGAACCTGGGTCCCTACCATTATGACCACAGTGATACATCATTCATCTGCCACTTGTGATTAGTATTTTTTGGTTTGGTTGCGTAAACAGTTGAATGTATCAACATTTTTCTAACTGGGTTGGCTGCCATGTGAAAGATATGATAAGGATAGCGTTCAAAGATGTCTACGACTATTATGTAGATGTGGTGCAGGTGCGGATCATACGTTGGAGAAAGATGCACAGATCACAGTCCAGATTTTTCAACTCCAGACATTTTCAAGGGCAATTAAATAGGTATGTGTTCACAATGGAGCTTGTTCTGGAAAACCATAGCATTTACAATTACAATGACAGAAAGATGTGGAAATGGGGACTTTACTGTGGGTACCTCTGGTCTGAATGAAACACATACTCAGGCAAACAAGCTCCATCTCTCCTTCCAAATGTTTTGGATACCTGGAATTTGCTGTTAAGAGTTACCTGCTGAGTGGCCTGGCTGGTCTAGCAGTAATGACGCAGCCTCCAGCACATACTGTATATACTATATACTGTATACAGTGTCGGCATAGGTTCTAATCTGGCCTACTGCTATTTGACAAAACCTCATTGTTTTTTCCCTATTTACTCAGTGATCGATAGAGCTATTGATACCATATCTTATGACTAACAACTTACAGTGCCTTCAGAAAGTATTCATACCCCTTGATTTTTTTCCACATTTTGTTACATTACAGCCTCATGCTAAAATTGATTAAATAAAAAATGGTCCTCATCAATCTATACACAATACCCCATAATGACAAAACAAAAACAGTTTTTTAGACATTTTTGCAAAAGTAATAAAAATAAAAACTTAAATATCATATTTAAATAAGTATTCAGACCATTTACTCAGTACTTTGTTGACGCACCTTAGGCATCGATTACAGCTTCGAGTCTTCTTGGGTATGACGCTACAAGCTTGACACACCTGTATTTGGGGAGTTTATCCTGTTATGGCGAAATATTTAACTTTCACACATTAGCAAGTCCTATACAGCAAATGAAAGATAAACATCTTGTTAATCTACCCATCATGTCCGATTTTTTTAATGTTTTACAGCAAAAACACCACCAAATCAAAAAAAAAACACAGCCTTTTTTCCCAGCCAAAGATAGAGTCACAAAAGCAGAATTAGAGATAAAATAAATCACTAACCTTTTGATAATCTTCATCAGATGACACTCATATGACATGTTACACAATACATATATGTTTTGTTCGATAATATGCATATTTATATCCACAAATCTCAGTTTACATTGACGCCATGTTCAGAAATGCCTCCAAAATATCCAGAGGAATTATAGAAAGCTACGCCAGATAACAGAAATACTCATCATAAACTTTGACTAAAGATACATGTTCTACATATAATTAAAGATACACTGGTTCTTAATGCAACCGCTGTGTCAGATTTTTTTTAAACGTTACGAAAAAAGTCTACCATGCAATAATCTGAGACGGCGCTCAGACGTAAACATATTTCTCCGCCATGTTGGAGTAAACAGAAATACGAAATTACATCATAAATATTCCCTTACCTTTGATGATCTTTCATCAGAATGCAGTGCAAGGAGTCCTAGTTCCACAATAAATTGTTGTTTTGTTCCATAATGTCCAATACTAGTGTCCAATTAGAAGCATTTGCTAGCACTTTCAGCTCACGTGCCCAAAAGCTGACACTGGTCCAGGAGAACTTGGACGAAAACTTCAAAAATATATATTCCAGGTCGAATAAACTGGTCAAACTAAGTAGAGAATCAATCTTCAGGATGTTATTTTCATATATATCCAATAAAGTTCCAACCGGAGCATACGTTTTCATCTGCAGCCAAATGGAACAATGGTGACATCCACAGACAAATGCGCCACAGGGAAATTGCATTCTGCCAGGACAGTGACTATTTCCCCTCAAAGTTCACACCAGAGGCTCCATTCCACGTTCTACTGAATGAGGACATCTAGTGGAAGGCGTAGGAAGTGCTAACAGATCCATATCTTATTTGGAAGGGAAGAGGCGATGACTTAAAATTAGACACGCATTCAGAATTTCACTTCCTGTTTGGAAGATTGCCCGCCCTATGAGTTCTGTTATACTCACAGACATAATTCAAACAGTTTTAGAAACTTCCGAGTGTTTTCTATCCAATAGTAATAATAATATGCATATATTAGCGATCTAGGACAGAGTAGGATGCAGTTCACTATGGGCACGCAATTCATTCAAAGTGAAAATACTGCCCCCTATCCCCAACAAGATCTCATGCTTCTCTGCAGATCCTCTCAAGCTCTGTCAGGTTGGATGGGGAGCTTCGCTGCACAGCTATTTTCAGGTCTTCAGGTCCAGAAATGTTCGATCAGGTTCAAGTCCGAGCTCTGGCTGGGCCACTCAAGGACATTCAGAGACTTTTCCCAAAGCCACTCCTGCATTGTCTTGGCTGTGTGCTTAGGGTCGTTGTCCTGTTCGAAGGTGAGCCTTTGCCCCAGTCTAAGGTCCTGAGAGCTCTGGAGCAGGTTTTCATCAAGGATCTCTCTGTACTTTGCTCCGTTGATCTTTCCCTCGATCCTGACTAGTCCCTCAGTCCCTGTTGCTGAAAACATCCCCACAGCATGATGCTGCCCCCATCATGCTTCACCGTAGGGATGTTGCCAAGTTTCCTCCTGAATCGTGTTTCAAATGGTCTTTCAGGTGTCTTTTGGCAAACTCCAAGCGGGCTGTTGTTTGCCTTTTACTGAGGAGTGGCTTTTGTCTGGCCACTGTCCATCAAGCCTGGATTGGTGGAGTGCTGCAGAGATGGATGACATTCTGGAAGGTTCTCCCCTCTCCACAGAGGAAATTTGGAGCTCTGTCTGTCAGAGTGACCGTCTGGTTCTTGGTCACTTCCCTGACCAAGGCCCTTCTTCCCCGATTGCTCAGTTTGGCCGGGTGGCCAGCTCTAGGAAGGGTCTTAGTGGTTCCAAACTTCTTCCAATGAAGAATGATGGAGGCCACTGTGTTCTTGAGGACCTTCAATGCTGCAGATATTTTTTGGTACCCTACCTCTGTCTCGTCACAATCCTCTCTCGGAGCTCTACGGACAATTCCTTCGACATCATGGCTTGGTTTTTGCTCTGACATGCACTGTCAACTGTGGGACCTTATAGAGACAGGTGTGTGCCTTTCCAATTGAATGTCCAATTGAATTTACCACAGGTGGACTCCAATCAAGTTGTAGAAACATCTCAAAGATGATCAATGGAAGCAGGATGCACCTGAGGTCAATTTCAAGTCTCATAGCAAAGGGTCTGAATTCTTATGTAAATAAGATATATATTATTATTTTTTATACTTTTGCAAACATTTCGCTTTGTTATTTTGGGGTATTATGGGTAGATTGATGAGGGGAAAAAAGTATTTAATTCATTTTAGAATAACAAATTGTGGAAAAAATCAAAGGGTCTGAATACTTTCTGAATTGACTGTATATAGGTGAGGTCGCAATTTACGTGATCAACAGGCCATGCCAACAGCCAGCCACAAAATCAAATGAGCCAGGCTCTTTTACGCCCTCTTCCAAATAAATGGAGAGGTTGCACACAGTGCAGCAATATGATGAAGTGTGAAA